>NC_134692.1:118474091-118774091 GCF_050947455.1 Rhinoderma darwinii
GTCTGAGATAGCGAAACTAGATTGTGAGTCCTGTTTGGGACAGAGACTGATGTAAATGATAACAATCTATGTACATCACTGTCGAATATGTTGACACTATATAAGCAACACAAAATAAAAACAAATTAGAGATGAGGACATCTTATAGATGCCCTCTGTAAATAGATCTGTCCTAGTGACATACTGTCTTTAAGGCCAGGATCACATACACAGTTTGATGCAGTTTTTGGCTCAGCTTTATGGGCCAAAACCTAGAGTGGACACAAAAGAATAGAAATGCATCAGTCTTGTCTTTATACCTTTCCTTCCTTTTGGATCCACTTCTGGATTTGGATGAAAAGAACTACAACAAAAACTGCACCAAAAGGGTATGTTCACACTGCTTATTTTGAACAACGGGCAAGTAAAAAAACGGCCGTGAAAAAGAAGTGCATGTCACTTGTTGGGACATTTTTGGAGCCGTTTTTCACTAAGTCTTTTACGGCCATAAAAAACACAGCGAAAAACGCAGCGAAAATCATGAGTGGCTTAAAAAAGTCTGAAAATCAGAAGCTGTTTTTCCTTGAAAACAGTTTGATATTTTCAGACGCTCTCTGAGTTTGTGTGTGCACATACCCTAAGGTAACCAAAAACGTCTGGGAAAACAGCTCCTGATTTTCATATGTTTTTTAAGCCACTCGTGTTTTTTGCTGTGTTTTTTACGGCCATTTTTGGAGCTGTTTTCAATATAGTCTCTGAAAAACAGCTCCAAAAACGTCCCAAGAAGTGTCCTGTAAAAAAATGGCCCGTCGGAACAGAACGCCGTTTTCCCATTGAAATCAATGGCCAGATGTTTGGATGCATTCTGCTTACGATTTTTCGGCCGTTTTTCGGCTGATTACGGCCCGAAAAACCGCCGAAAATAAGCCGTGTGAACATCCCCTCACTGTGTTTGTGACAACCAGTGTGTAACCAAACCATATCAACTTTAAGGGTATGTTCACATGCCCTATTTACGGACATAATTCAGACGTTTTACGCCTCGAATTACGCCTGAAAAAACGGCTCCATACCATCTGCAAACATCTGCCCATTGAATTCAATGGGTCTTACGGTGTTCTGTGCAGACGGGGGGGGGGGGGGGGGTTTAACGCGTAAAAAGACGCCCGCCTCAAAGAAGTGCATGTCACTTCTTGGGGCGTAATTGATGTCACTTCTTGGGGCGTAATTGGAGCCGTTTTTCATTGACTCTATTGAAAACCAGCTCCAATTACGTCCGTAATGGACGCCGCGAAAAACGCATGCACTTGTCAAAACGTCTGAAATTCAAGAGCTGTTTTCGCCTGAAAACTGCTCCGTAATTTCAGACGTCTTTGGCGTTGCCGTGTGAACATACCCTACGGGTGCAGTCACATGCAGCAGATTTTGTTGCAGAAATTTCCACGACCTAAAATTATTTCCATTTATCTAAGTGGAGCTTGCAGAAATCCATGTGCTAGCTGCAGAAATAACCCCATTCAGATAAATGAAACAGATTTTTAGCCACAGAAATTTCTGCTTTATGTGAATCCACCCTAAGTTCTATGCTTTGTTTAAAATTCTTGTCAATATTCAGCCAATGTGAAAGGTGAGATATCATGAGGGGGGAGAATTATAATTACTAATAATTATGAAATGAAGGAATTTGATTTTGCAATCGATAAAAAGCCTTATTTTGATAGGAATGTACAGGGGTGACATTTATATATCCTGTTTAGTAGATTAAACCATCAGGTCTAAAATCAATAGATCTTTATGTTACTTTGATATTCTTGTGTGGCATATGGATACGGTGTTATAAGCCACATAACATTTAATCAATGCCTCATTGCCGAGTGGTAATTTTCTACAATATAGATCGATATAGAGTTTTTTTATTAGTTGTTTAGATGATCATTAACACTCTCTATTTCC
The DNA here is from genome assembly GCF_050947455.1 of Rhinoderma darwinii. NCBI lineage: Eukaryota > Metazoa > Chordata > Amphibia > Anura > Rhinodermatidae > Rhinoderma > Rhinoderma darwinii. Next base: position 118,476,024 of record NC_134692.1, read on the forward strand.
AGTCATACATGCATCTAAAAGTAGAAATTATAAAACTTGGACATTTCCTTCTTGCTCTATTTATCTGGGGCACTCATAGATGAAAAAAATAAGGCTTCATTCACACGTCCGTATTATGGCACGTAATATGGTACTCATAAAAGGCTATAAGCCCCTACTGGACCTCCATATTCAAACTGTGCCATGTTCCATCGGATTCCATATTACGGAGATATTCTCCCCTATAAGCAAAGCTTTCAGAGGAGGCCCCATACAGCAGCACAATAAGTGCCCACTGTCCCGTAGTGCGGAATTGTAGGCACTCTGTGCCACTGTACAGACTCCTTGCGTAAGACTTTGCCTTGTGAATGAGTATAGTATAGTGTTATCCATAGCAGTTAATAGGATGCTTTCTTGCATTTTTTGAAATTCAGTTGCAAAGCGTATTTAATCGGTGGCCACAAAAAGTTATACAATTTTCCCATATACTTTCTGTGCTAATGCCTCACGGTTTTCAAGATCTCTGCTTGTTGTTATTCAGTAGTAACATTCATTGTTTAATTCCAATGGATATAATTTTGTCCATGGTCATGTGATGGACACACAGGTGTACGGCTCATTACAGTATGTGTATCAGAGCTGTATCTTCTAATGATCCCAGCACCTGCGTGTCCACTGGAAGTAAACAATAAATATTTCTACTGAATAACAACAAGCAGAGATCTTGAGTGCCGAGAAAAGTAAAAAGTTGCAAATTTTAGTGCAACTATGGCGTGTGTCAAAATGTGTGACTTTTTTTATGCCTTAGGGGGGATTCACACGAGCGTGTATTCGGTCCGTGCGGGCCGCGTGGTTTTCACGCGGCACGCATGGACCAATACAAGTCTATGGGGCAGTACAGACAGTCCGTGCTTTTTGCGCAGCGTTTGTCTGCTGTGCAAAAAGCGCGACAGGTTCAATAACTCTGCGTATTTCGCGCATCACGCACCCATTGAAGTCAATGGGTGCGTGAAAACCACGCAGGTTGCACGGAAGCACTTCCGTGCGAACCGACTGAAACAGCGCACCAGCTGTCAAAAGGATGAATGTAAACAGAAAAGCACCACGTGCTTTTCTGTTTCCGAACATCCAAATGGAGAGTCTTTGTGATGAGTGAAGCCGGACAAGCGAACCGAACTTCACCGGGTTCGGCCAAACTCGTTTTGGCCGAACCCGGCAAAAAAATTATCGGTACGCGACGTCAGGAGATAGTCACTGTCCATGGTGCTGAAAGAGTTAAACTGTTTCAGCACCATGGACAGTGACTTCCGATCCCAATATACATGAACCTGTAGAAAAAAAAACGAAGTTCTGACTTACCGATAACTCCCGGCTTCTTCCTCCAGTCTGACCTCCCGGGATGACAATTCAGTCCAAGTGACAGCTCCAGCCAATCACAGGCCAAGCAAAGGCTGCAGCGGTCACATGGACTGGCGCGTCATCCAGGGAGGTGGGGCCCGATGTCGAGAGGCGCGTCACCAAGGACGCGTCACCAAGGCAACGGCCGGGAAGTTCTCGGTAAGTACGAACTTTTTCTTTTTTTTCAACAGGTTTTTCGATATTGTGTTCGGCATTCACTGTCGAGGGTGCTGAAAGAGTTAGCTCTTTCAGCACCTTGGACAGTGACGGGCGTCGACTAGCCTCATCTCTATGATGGCGGCTGCGCGAAAATCACGCAGCCGCGCATCATACACGGATGACACACGCAGCTCCACTGTCAAATGTTTTTTGCGCGCGCAAAACGCTGCGTTGTTTGCGCGCGCAAAAACACAACGTCCGTCTGTATCTGCCCTTAAACAGGCATAAACCTGTTGATGTATGCCCCCCAATGTCCTTGGGGTAGACAAGAATTAACTTTATTTTTTTGTGGTCAGTATATAGAGAAGAAAATCAAATATGACATGTTATATTAAGTTGTATAATTTAATTACAATATTCTACTGCTTTCTCTAGATGTAAGTCAAATAGTCTATTGTACCTGATCCATGGCTTAATAGTCATTACTTCAGTAATTGTTGGCTTGTGGGATTATTATTATTATACACAGTAATTGTTCTGATTTGCTTAGCACAATGAATCCGAAATTTACCGGCATCTATCATCTATTAATTATCCTCGAATGCGTTAATAACTTGTTTAGCAATTAAATATTTATGAAATACTTTCAGTAGTGAAATGCTTTCAGTGTGTGTGAAGTAGGCTGAAATTACACTGGCAGTTTTCACGGCAGTTTTTTGAGCCAAACACAGGAGTGGTTCCAAAAATAGGGAAAAGTATAAAGGGAAGACTGATATGTTTATTTTATATCCACTCTTGTGCTTGGCTCAAAAAAACGAATAAAGTGTGTGTTCCGTCTACCCCCTAACCTCATAGAAATAACCTTGATCTATCAATAAAACAAACCACATATTACTTTGGGATGGAAAGTGGGGTAGGCCACAGCTTTTATTTAAATTTTTAATGACACCTGGAGAGATCCAGGATAATAAAATTACACATATAACCTTACATTTGAAAGATCGCTCATCTTAGATATTGGCCACCGCGACTATGGTGGACATGTTCCTGATGTTTTCCAGATGACTTTCCTTCTATCTCAAGGCTCTCTCTCCTGCCAAGCTGTGACATCTGCAAAAAAAATGACCACTCAAAGCAGGACAAAGTGTAGCAATATTTACAAGACGCAACGCAAGAATAAATAACAGTACAAACAGCATCAGCAGGAAGTAATGAAAAAGATACAAATACGTTTTGGGAGGGAGGGTAGGCCAAATTGTATTGGAGCATGCTGGGTGAAGAAATTTTCCCCAGAGTAGTACTTTTATTAACTTGCAGGACCAACCAATAGGGTATCGAAAAAAGTCGCTGTTATTTTACTGCTCCCCCCTCCCTAGCCCCCTCAGTCAGAAGACAACCTCTCGTTGACCCTTGGGTTCCTGCAAACTGCATGTGTAATTAGAGCCTAAAGATATCTTTGGGTTCATCACACTGATGTACTAGGTTTCCTTAACTAATGTACCACCACTGATGGTACAGAAATTAATTGACCTTTTTTTTTTGTCATAAAAGAGCACAAACCATAGTCTGAGGCCCCATGCACACGACCGTGCTCGTAATTACGACTCGTAATTACGAGCATGGCCGGGCACGGCCGGCCACGGGCAGCCAGCCGTTTTTCCGAGCCGTGCTCCTATTTTAAAATATAGTAGCACGGCCCGTAAAATAAAAAAATAGAACATGTTCTATCTTTTTCAACGGCACGGGCACCTTCCCGTGAGAAAACGGGAAGGTACCCGTGGCCAACAGAAGTCTATGGGCCCGTTATTTCGGGTCGTAATTACGACCCGTAATAATGGGTGTTTTTACGGTCGTGTGCATGAGGCCTTAAATGTATGTTAAGAAATAGTAAGTTAAAAGTTATGGTGTATATCCACCTTGAACATCATTTTGCTGTATACATATAATCTACATAACACGTTAAGTAGCTTTGTAAATACATTGCATTACTTATCTAGTATTGATCCTGAGTTACAGCTTGGATTATATCCCAGAACTGAATTTACACTTCTGCTGGTTGTCATTGGAAGCAGTCGACAAGTTTATTAACGCTGTTAAAAATGCAGGATTGTGAATGCAGCTCTGGACTTTAACACAGGCTGTAAGGAATGTATTTTTTTTAAAAGGTACATAACATTTTACATTAGTGTCCAAGCACAATCCAGTTACTTATTAAACGAACACTAAATGTAGAAAATACACAAAAATATCAAAAGTAAACCGCAATTCCTTCCTTAATAGCCTTATTGTCTCATTTGATCATATCTTGTCTCAAACTGCAATGAAAACTTTGAAAAATATATACCGTATTTTTTGGACTATATGACGCAGTTTTTAGCAAGAATAAATCTTGCTGAAAACTCCATGCGTCTTACAGTAGGCAGTCAAAGGACCCGGCCGAGCCAGACCCCCTGACTGCTTCCTTAATTAACCCCTTCCCGACCCATGATGTCCCGGCGCATCATGGAGCGGGAGGGTGATGTTTGGAGCGGTCTCTTGTGATGAGCCCACTCGACACATTGTAGGTGTCAGCTGTATTTTACAGCTGACACACTGCTCTAACGGCAAGGGAACAGCGTTCACACTGTTGTTCCAGTGAAGGTAAATCTTAATGCTTTAGCACACCAAGACATTTTAGACAACGGTATTCTTCCAACTTTGTGGGAACACTTTGGAGGACTTTTTGTGTTCTAGCATGACTGTGCCCCAGTGCACAAAGCAAGGTCCATGAAAACATGCTTGGGTGAGTTTGGTGTGGAAAAACCTAACAGACCCACACAGAGCCCTGACCTCACCACCAGGGGCGGATTATAATGAGGGCAATCTGGGCAAGTGCCCAGGGCCAGAGGTTGGAAGGGAGTCCAGTTCACCTCGGTTCTCCCGTACCGGCTGTGGAAATTACAGCCGGTTCAGAGAAACGGGGTGGAGCGAGACCTCTCACCCAGTTGTATCCACGCGCCTTAGGATGCGGATACAAATTCTTACTTTTGCGCTGGCGAGACTGGGAACTATCCGTTCCCTTCCTCCAGTTCTTTACTAATGACACACTCGGCACGATGACGTCATCACGCCGACTGCGCCGTTACGCGGGATGACGCCGTCTGGTCACTGACCAGTCCTGCATCGCTGGAGGACGGCGCGGGAACGGAGATAGGTGGGAATGGTTTTTTTTCTGGGCAGTGTTTGGGGCAATATCTACAGGGGGGCATTATCTACAGAGAGCATTGTAACTGACGCTATCTACAAGGGACATCATCTACAGGGGGCATTGTAATTGGCACTATCTACAGGGGGCATTGTGACTGGCGCTATCTATATGGGGTGTTATCTACAGAGGGCATTGTAACTGGCATTATCTACAGAGGGCATTATAGCTATCACTATCTACAGGGGGCATTGTGACTGGCCCCATCTACAAGGGGCATTATCTACAGAGTGCATTGTAACTGGTGCTATCTACAGGGGGTATTATCTACAGAAGGCATTATAACTGGCACTATCTAAAGGGGGCATTGTGACTGGCGCTTTCTACAGGGGGCATTGTGACTGGTGCCATCTACAAGGGGCATTAACTACAGAGGGCATTGTAACTGGCATCATCTACAGGGGGCATTGTGACTGGCGCTATCTACAGGGGGCATTGTTAGTGTGTGGTGTTTTACTTTACAGTGTTTGATACAATTATAATACTATTATATTCAGGGCAGCAGTGTATAGTACTATTATATTCAGAGGTGCAGTGTATTGTACTATTATATTCAGTTGAGTTTGGGGGGGCCCAAACTTGAAAAAGTGCCCGGGGCCCATGGTACCCTTAATCCGCCCCTGCTCAACTCCATCCAACATGTTTGGAGTGGACAAGAACGGAAATTGCGAGACATCAGTGTCTGACCTCACAAATGCATATAAATAGTTATGAGTTACAAACTCATAATGAGTCATCTACTTCTGGTATGGACCCTCAATCAGTTGGACCAACACTCATGGAATTCCCTGTACCAGACACGCTATTCTCTTGCATGCTAATTTTCTAGATCAGCACCAATGCAGGGGCTGTATAATGTTACATAACTACGACAGCAGATTTGGGGATATAGGTAGGAGTGGAGCATAGAACAAAATCTCCCTAACCAATATTTGGCGGTAGGGGCATTTGCACCTCCTGGGCCTAATAGCAGTAGCATTGCCTGCCACTTTGGCAATATATCGCTGGAATTAACCCTGGGTATGGGATTGCTTAAAGGGAACCTGTCACCAGTATTTCACCTATTGAACTTTACTTCTCCCTCACTGGCCGCTGCTATAAAAAGTTCATTGCCGTTATCCCCGCTCCTAAACTCCTCTTCCGACTGTAAATATCGGTCTGCAAACGTTTTGCGCCTTTTATCGTAATTATGCGGTGTCCATTTGTGCACACACACCAAAAGAGGACATCAATGCACAAGCGCAGGATTTTGTGTGCTGGGGGAAGGCGAGGAGCTGTCAATCAAAAGTAAGGAGGCGGGGTAAACTTGGAAAGACTTGAGGAATGAAGATATGACTCTTTCCAAACGAAGATTTGACTCTTTTCAAATGAAGATCTGACTCTTTTCTGCTCATTTGCATACGGTGTGGGAACACTAAAAAGCTGAATACTAAATACAGAGCCGACTAAGAAGATAATTATAGGTTATATAGAAATGATTTTTCACCCTCTACCACCTGGTATAGTCGGTTTAATAGGTGAAATGCTGGTGACAGGTTCCCTTTAAATACAAAAGTACAAGTATAGCAACACATAGACTATCAGACTAGCAGGGAGAATCCGTCATAATTACCCACCTTAAACCTTAAAAATTGTTTAATCTATAAATCCAGTAATCTAATATCACTTTTTTAAAGGACACAGTGGCCGTGTTAATAATAGTATCACCTGAACATTTTATTAGGCTACTATTCTACATGTTCTGTAACAAAGCTCCTCTTGTTCCTTGTAGCTCAGTCTACACCTTTATGGCCCATTCATCATTCTGTCATCTTCTCTTCCCTTGGTTTTATGCTTGATATCTGTAAGACAGATTCTGGTGAGGTGTATTATATCACTGCTTGCCTTGTACCCTGGAGTAAATGCTGTTTATTTTTGTCATCAAACTTTTAATGCACATGCATTTAGTATGCAACGGTGCACCGGCTGTCAAGGAGACGCTGACCTGGGACAAATCTCCAATCTGTACTTTGGTTTTTGAACCATAAACACAGCATGCTGGGAATGGAATTATCTAATTCCGTCCTCCAAACAAGCATCTCTATTCTCTCTGGCAGATGCAGTCTGATGCACTTGACTGCATTTGCTAATAATATGGAGGTGGGATGTACTTTATCAAAAGGATGTGACTCATTGTCCTACTTCAAGTGAGATCCAAAAGATTTAGACAGTGCCTGACAAATTTGCATTATTTATTCCCACACTGGGCTCCTTTTTAGCTCACATCTATGACAGCGAGTGATCATTATTCACAGCCACTCACAATATCCAATACCAAGCGTGTGCTTTTTATGCTGATTCCTAAAAATAATGTGTGATGGCAGTAATATATCACACAATATATTGTAGTGGTGATGAGTCAGGAAATCACGATTAGCCCTACAGTGGATACAGGGAAAACATTCCTATTCTATAAACAAACTATTATAATTATTATCAACCTTAGATTCTTTTTCCATTATCTGCTTTTACCAGAGACATTCCAGCTTTGAGCTAAACATCTGAGTCATGTCTGATGAACCGGTTGCTAGACCTAACTACTGCAGCCTTTTATATATTGTTGTCAGGCGGCATGTCCCTAGCAACTAGTCCGTCTTAGATTAGTCAAGACTTCAGATCAAGGCTAAATAAGCATTGGGGAGAGAGAAGGGGATTATAGGAGAACCTCTTTAAAGGTACTTAGATTGATGGTATATTAAAAGGATATACAATCAAAATCTGATCAAGCCTAAAAAGAATAGGCCAAGACTCCTTTGACTCTGCTCCCGACTTAGCACTGAGCCGGTGCTGGAACAAAGTGAGGCTGTGTTGAAGTTCTCTGGAGTTGCATTGTGTGGGGGAAAAAATAAAGGGGCTACTGTTCTTTGTGCATCCAGCGCCGTGACACATTCACTCCAACGTTTGGAGAAGCCCCTGTATAAGTTGCGTATGACTACAAATAGGCGCATACCTTTCAATTTCCCTGCTACTTCCACCCTCATGGTTCTGTGGTACTACGCCAGTCTTTGTTTACCTGGCTACAGTGCTGATTTGTTGTACTTGACCCATGAGCATGGCAGCCAATCACTGGCCACAACAATGGCGAGTCATCATTATTGACATTACCATTGTGGCCAGTGATTGGCTGGCGATGTGAGTACAATACATAATTGATGCAGCAAAGTAAGAAAAAATCATTGGGAGAATCACAAAACTAATGGGGCGGAAATAGTTGGGGATTTGAAAGATGACTATGCCTATTTTTTATTTTTACCCATATGCAGCTTATCAGGGGTTTACCAGAGGGATGGAGTATTTTGCAGGCAGAAAAAATCTGCCTCAAAATTCCTTCAGGAATTTTGAGGCAGATTTTGACCTGCCTCCACTTTCTTGCCACATTTTTTTGTGGCGTTTTTTTGCGCGTGGAGATTGTGGAAAAAAACGCAGCATAAAACACTTTTTTTGTCTCTCATTGATTTCAATGGGAGGTCAGAGGCGGAACTGCGGCATGTTCGGATTTCAGATTAAATCAATGGGAGGCGGTTTCAGACTTTTTTGGCGCTGATTCCGAGTCAACATCAACGTCAAAAAACTCTTTGTTAACTGGGCCTTATTATCAGGGTAGGAACACACTATGCGTGAACTCTCAGGATTTTATGCAACAAAATTCATTGCGGAAAATCTGCAGCGTAGTACAGTAGCAGCAGAGTGGGTGAAGTTTGAACCAATCACATCCACACACAGCAGAAAAAATCTGGCTCAAAAAAAACCAAAAACGTTATTGACTTGCGGTGTGGTTTTTTAAGCCACAGCATGTGAATGCGGAATCGCTACTCCTCTGTTGCGGGTTTTCCCTATTGAATTCAATGGGGATTTAAAACACGCAACAAAGTGCTGCGTTGCGACTTTTGCCGCAAAATGCTGAGATTCCGCCGGAAAAATCACAAATGAGAAAAATAGGTATTTTTTCTTCTTTTAAATTATTAAACAAGTTTATACTTACAACGGCCGTAGTCTAGGAGACGTGATCCTCTATTCTGAGCGAAAAAATTTTTTTATTGAAATAAAGCCACCTACACAACCCTTGTTAATCAATTTATTGAAAATAAAAACGCCGTCATCGAAGTAGTCCTCGAAGTCGACGTAGTCCATCGACCGAACCTGGTTACCTCAGTTCATTGGCCTACTTTTAAAAGCTGTCACTGCTTAGTTTACTAAGCCTTGTAAGTGACACAGGATCACCCGAGATGCGCCAGAATATTGACGCATCTCGGGTGCGTGTGCCACTATAAACCGAGTGCGGGTACTCCTTCAGATACAAAGGAATCCCCGCACTAGGAGTTACTAGCGTCGTCGAGGCTCAGCAATAAAGTTTCCGTTGATGCGATGATGTCATCGCACCGCCTGCGGCACAAGAAAGTGTTGAATGATGGGCAAGGGAACTAATGGTTCCCTTGCTTCACCTGCGCTTTAAATTGTATCCGCTTCTTAAGAACACGGATACAATTGAAGAAAGTACATTACAATAGGGTTGTCACGATACCAGAATTTGGACTTCGATAGCGATACTTTGTGTAGTATTGCGATTCTCAATACCAAAACAATAGTTTGCCAACAATAATAAAAAAAAATTCTTCAGTTTTCTGATGTGAGGCACGTCGTGTGATGAATGTTGGACCTCCATGTGCTTCACATTAATAGTAATTAAACCCATCGTGTTTCTCAGTCATAATGGACAACATTGGGTTAATTTGTAAGGTACATGATGGGGTTAATTACTATTAATGAGAGGCACATGGAGGTTCAAAATTCATAACACCTCGTGCCTTACATTAATAAGTGAAATAAAGCAGATTTTATTTTATTTTTTTATACTGTACACATCATAAGTGACACTATAAATATGTTGTGCAGGTTATTACGGCCACACCAATACCGAATGTGTGTATATTTTATGTATTGAGCCTATTATTTTATGCAGGGCCGTAACTAGGAAAGACAGGGCCCCATAGCAAACTCTTGACCGCCCCCCCCCCCCCCCCGGGTGCCACAAGCAGCCCCCCTTATAAATAGTGCCCCCTGTAGAATGTGCCATACAGCCCCCAGCCCCCCTGTAGACAGTGCTATATAGCCCCGCCTATAGACAGTGTAACACCCCATTTGTAGATAGCGCCCCCACCTCCCCCTTGTAGATAGTGCCATACAGCCCCCCTGTAGATATCGGCATAAAGCCCCCACTGTATATAGCGCTGTACAGCTCCCACTGTATATAGTGCCACACAGCCCCCCTCCCTTGTATACAGTGCCACAAAGCCCCCCTTAGTAGAAAGTGCAGCACACAGACCACTGTAGATTGCGCCACACTCAGCCCCCGTGCAAGAACGCCTGTGACTGCAAATATACAGCACACAAAAATTTGTTTGGTGTGATATATATATATATATATATATATATATGTATGTATATATATATTTATATATATATATATATATATATATATATATATAAATATATATATATATATATATATATATATATATATATATATATATATATACACTACCGTTCAAAAGTTTGGGTCACCCAGACAATTTTGTGCTTTCTATGAAAACTCACACTTATATTTATCAAATGAGTTGCAAAATGACTAGAAAATATAGTCAAGACATTGACAAGGTTAGAAATAATGATTTTTATTTCAAATAATAATTTTCTCCTTCAAACTTTGATTTCGTCAAAGAATGCTCCATTTGCAGCAATTACAGCATTGCAGACCTTTGGCATTCTAGCTGTTAATTTGCTGAAGTAATCGGGAGAAATTACACCCCATGTTTCCAGAAGCCTCTCCCACAAGTTGGATTGGCTTGATGGGCACTTCTTGCGTACCATACGGTCAAGCTGCTCCCACAACAGCTATATGGGGTTGAGATCTGGTGACTGCGCTGGCCACTCCATTACAGATAGAATACCAGCTGCCTGCTTCTTCCCTAAATAGTTCTTGCATAATTTGGAGGTGTGCTTTGGGTCATTGTCCTGTTGTAGGATGAAATTGGCTCCAATCAAGTGCTGTCCACAGGGTATGGCATGGCGTTGCAAAATGGAGTGATAGCCTTCCTTATTCAAAATCACTTTTACCTTGTACAAATCTCCCACTTTACCAGCACCAAAGAAACCCCAGACCATCACATTACCTCCACCATGCTTGACAGATGGTGTCAGGCACTCTTCCAGCATCTTTTCAGTTGTTCTGCGTCTCACAAATGTTCTTCTGTGTGATCCAAACACCTCAAACTTCGATTCGTCTGTCCATAACACTTTTTTCCAATCTTCCTCTGTCCAATGTCTGTGTGCTTTTGACCATATTAATCTTTTCCTTTTATTAGCCAGTCTCAGATATGGCTTTTTCTTTGCCACTCTGCCCTGAAGGCCAGCATCCCGGAGTTGCCTCTTCACTGTAGACGTTGACACTGGCGTATTGCGGGTACTATTTAATGAAGCTGCCAGTTGAGGACCTGTGAGGTGTCTATTTCTCAAACTAGAGACTCTAATGTACTTGTCTTGTTGCTCAGTTGTGCAGCGGGGCCTCCCACTTCTCTTTCTACTCTGGTTAGAGCCTGTTTGTGCTGTCCTCTGAAGGGAGTAGTACACACCGTTGTAGGAAATCTTCCGTTTCTTGGCAATTTCTCGCATGGAACAGCCTTCATTTCTAAGAACAAGAATAGACTGTCGAGTTTCACATGAAAGCTCTCTTTTTCTAGCCATTTTGAGAGTTTAATCGAACCCACAAATGTAATGCTCCAGATTCTCAACTAGCTCAAAGGAAGGTCAGTTTTATAGCTCCTCTAAACAGCAAAACTGTTTACAGCGGTGCTAACATAATTGCACAAGGGTTTTCAAGTGTTTTCTAATCATCCATTAGCCTTCTAACACAGTTAGCAAACACAATGTACCATTAGAAAACTGGAGTGATGGTTGCTGGAAATGGGCCTCTATACACCTATGTAGATATTGCATTATAAACCAGACGTTTGCAGCTAGAATAGTCATTTAGCACATTAACAATGTATAGAGTGTATTTCTGATTAATTTAATGTTATCTTCATTGAAAAAAACTGTGCTTTTCTTGCAAAAATAATGACATTTCTAAGTGACCCTAAACTTTTGAACAGTAGTGTAGGTACACAAAAAATGTCAACCGCACAGTCCAGGTCTCATAAAAATGAGGGTGCAAGCCCGCCAGGGATACGGCCACAGTCTCCCAAGGTATATATTTTTCAAAAAACAGGCAGCACTCAAAAAGTTGTAGCAAAATTAGAAAAGGTGCTTTATTCCATCAGCTTGAAAAAGGCTCTATTGAAGAGCTGAAACGTTGCTGTATTGGACTGATGGAATAAAGCACCTTTTCTAATTTTGCTACAACTTTTTGAGTGCTGCCTGTTTTTTGAAAAAATAAATAAAGAAATAATAAAAATAAAAAAACTAAAAAAAATAAAATATATATATATATATGGATATATGCCAGTACATTGTTTGATCGCAGCATTCAGGGGAATAGCGGCGGAGATGAGAGGTTTCTCTGATCTCCGCTGTTAGAGCGGTGCTGCGGCTCTGTAATACAACCATTTCCCCGCTCCTGACAACAAGTGTGCGCGCGCGGTCAGATTAAGGTGATATGACCAGCGCTGCACTAATGATCGGCGACGCTGGCCCGGAAGACAGAGAACATGGGGGTTTTTCAGTGCGCCCACCATGTCTTCAGTGCCAAAGCTCATTAGTGCAGCGCCGGCCGCATCACCTCATGCTGACCACGCGCACACACTTGTCAGGAGCAGGGCAATTACACAGCCGCAGCCCCGCTCACTACATTCATGTATAACAATACTAAGCTGTGTGGCCGCACAGCTTAGTATCGCAATATATTAATTAACGGTATTGAACCGTTTGAGGGTGCGCGGCATCTAAATAGTATTGATGCACCGTGCAACCCAACCCTACATTACACTACATTAAACATGTAGCAATACTTACCTGACCTGCTGCGGTGCCCTCCTGTCCTGCTCTGCCGTCCGCTCCCCCTACAGCGCTTCTTAGACTGAGTGTAAGACACGCCCTCTGTTCTTGGATTGGCAACAGCTGCTCTGTCCAATCCATTAACAGTGGGCGTGTCTTACAGACTATGGAGCGCACACCGCCCCCTGTCCTGTGAGTGACCTGAACGCTGGCCGGTCAGGTCACGAGTTAAGTTTTTAATAGAAAAAAAATACGATCCTCCAGCCGCCTTGGGCAATACAAGAAGGAAAAATGTATCTATCTCCAATATGGCCACCCCCAGAGTAGCTTTTCAAAATTTTAGAATGAGTAGCTACAACATTAAAACAAAATAATAAACACATTATTTCTCTTCTATATATTATATGCTATGCAATTAATAATATTAAAATTAAATACATCAGATATACCCTTTAATGGGATATTCCAATATTATTTTGCAACTCTCTTTAAAGGTTGTTGTACAGAATTAGTAAAACATGGCTGCTTTTTTCCAAAAACAGTGCCACACCTATCCACTGGTTGTGTGAGGTATTGTAGCTCAGCCTAATTCACTTCAATGGAGCTAAGCTGCAATACCAGACACAACCCATGTACAAGTGTGGCACTGTTTTTGGAAGAAGGCAGCCTTGTTTTTGTAAATCCTGGATAAGACCTTTAAGACTAATTTTCAAAAGCGTTAAAAAAATCCATAATAAAATCTATTCATGGTACCCTGTTTATAACATAGTTTACGTATCTTTGTAGTGAATGCTATAATATAGATCTAAACACAAGCAATATAAAATCACGATAACATGGCAGCCTAATGTTTGAACATTTGATAAGTAACAGAATGTAGCGCAGGCATCTGGTGCTATTCATTAGGCGGATCCGAAATTGAATTTTGCAGAAGTGCAATTGTTATAATCTCGTCTTCGCTTTTAAAACTCTTGGCAACCGTACAAACATTTGTACTTGATGGACAAGCTAACAGCTTCATATAAAGCACTGATAAAATAGATGGCAGCCTGATATTTCCTGCGCTATTGTAATGAGTTGGACATTCTATATCACTCAGTTTGGTCTCTGCTCTGTAGAAACAAACACGAGCCATTAAAAAGCCTATTTGGTTAAACTCGAATGGTAAAATCATTTGAGATGCAGAGACATTACTGTAAAAAGCCTTTCTAGTGTGCAATGCTCTTTAAATTCATTGTATGGCACACAGTCTGTTTATGGGATGCGTCATGAAACTATTTGCCTGGTTTTCCCACAAGTCTCCCCTTGAAGCAGCAAAAACCAAAGTTAGAAATATCACAAACAATAAGAGAATATATAAACGCTCTGTCAGTTTGCTGCTAGTGAATTGAACATTCTTGTTTACATCCTATGGCTGAAATGGCGCTATCTATAGTATATATATATAAAGTGTATGGCGCTATCTACAGGGGGGGTTGTATGGTGTTATCTACAGAGGGGGCTGTATGGCGCTATCTACAGGGGGGGCTGTATGGCGCTATCTACAGAGGGGGCTATATGGCGTTATCTACGGGGGGGACTGTATGGCGTTATCTGCAGGGAGGGCTGTATGGCGTTATCTACAGGGGGATTCTGTATGGCGTTATCTGCAGGGAGGGCTGTATGGCGTTATCTACAGGTGGGCTATATGGCGTTATCTACAGGGGGCTGTTTGGCGCTATCTACAGAGGGGGCTATATGGCGCTATCTACAGAGGGGGCTATATGGCGCTATCTACAGAGGGGGCTATATGGCGCTATCTACAGAGGGGGCTATATGGCGCTATCTACAGGGGGGCTGTATTGTGTTATCTACAGAGGGGGCTGTATGGCGCTATCTACAGGGGGGGCTGTATGGCACTATCTACAGAGGGGGCTGTATGGCGCTATCTAAAGGGGGGGCTGTATGGCGCTATCTACAGAGGGGGCTGTATGGCGCTATCTACAGGGGGCTGTATGGCGCTATCTACAGAGGGGGCTGTATGGCGCTATCTACAGGGGAGGCTGTATGGCGCTATCTACAGAGGGGGCTGTATGTCGTTATCTACAGGGAGGGCTGTATGGCGTTCTCTACAGGGGGACTGTATGGCGTTATCTACAGGGGGCTGTATGGCGCTATCTACAGGGAGGGGGCTGTATGGCGCTATCTACAGGGGGGCTCTATGGCGTTATCTACAGGGGGCTGTAAAAAAGGCACTATCTACAAGGGGGGGGGATGTGTGACACCCAGGGGAGGGGGGCCCTAGTAAAAAGTTTGCTATGGGGCCCAGTCTTTCCTAGTTACGCCCCTGCCCCCAATTACAGCCTATGTATCTTTTTTGTAAATAATTACCTGTCACTTTAAGACGGACTGCAAGGCTGCTGAGAGACTGTTAAGACACTTGATGTGATAGGATGATGTGTTGCACTGTATATAGGTTCCTTTTGTCTTGCAGGTCCTGGGAGGAAGGCAGGTTGCGATTAGTGGTAGATTAAGTAGATCATAGGCCCTGGGCTGTTACCCAAACTTGGGCCCCCCTTCTCCACCACCCCCTGCCACGCCGTAACTATTGCTAACTCTACCTTTTTGTGCAAACATTAACAAATGGGTGTTACGATTCCCCTTGTCAAAGGGCTGTGCCCCTACATACTGACAGTATCACACTGTGTAAGGACACGTCCTCCTGACAAGGGGAATGGTAACACGCATTTGTCTATCAGTCCTGGCCTGCACAAAGACATTATGTGAAATACAAGGATTTCCTATAATAAACTTGTCAGGAGAGGTGACAGATTCTCTATAAATCTAGTGATTCACAAGTGTCGACGTCTCAGATTCTAGTAGGTTTTATTTTCCTCCTTTCTTATCCATCCGGTTCAGACTTCATGATGACTTCTCCCGGACATGACCCATTTCTGCAGAATTTGCCACTCAGATGTCTTTGGCTCTTCACTTTTCCAACATATCCACACCTATAAACGAAAATAAAATGATCATGGTGCCACACACTGTGCACCTAAATATAATAGCACCAAACACTGTGCCCCTTAAAGAGGCTCTGTCACCAGATTTTGCAACCCCTATCTCCTATTGCAGCAGATCGGCGCTGCAATGTAGATAAGAGTAAAGTTTTTGTTTTTTTAAAACAAGCATTTTTGGCCAAGTTATGACCATTTTTATATTTATGCAAATTAGGCTTTCTAAAGTACAACTGGGCGTGTTTAAAGTAAAAGTACAACTGGGCGTGTATTATGTGCGTACATCTGGGCGTTTTTACTTCTTTTACTAGCTGGGCGTTGTGAATGGGAGTGTATGATGCTGACGAATCAGCATCATCCACTTCTCTTCGTTAACACCCAGCTTCTGGCAGTGCACAGACACTGCGTGTTCTCGAGAGATCACGCTGTGACATCACTTCCCCAGGTCCTGCATCGTGTCGGACGAGCAAGGACACATCGGCACCAGAGGCTACAGTTGATTCTGAAGCAGCATCAGCGTTTGCAGGTAAGTAGCTACATCGACTTACCTGCAAACGCCAATCCTGCTGCAGAATCAAATGTAGCCTCTGGTGCCGATGTGTCCTCGCTCGTCCGACACGATGCATGACCTGGGGCAGGAAGTGACGTCACAGCGTGATCTCTCGGGAACATGCTGTGTCTGTGCACTGCCAGAAGCTGGGTGTTAACGAAGAGAAGTGGATGATGCTGATTCGTCAGCATCATACACTCCCATTCACAACGCCCAGCTAGTAAAAGAAGTAAAAACGCTAAGATGTACGCACATAATACACGCCCAGTTGTACTTTTACTTTAAACACGCCCAGTTGTACTTTAGAAAGCCTCATTTGCATAAATATAAAAATGGTCATAACTTGGCCAAAAATGCTCGTTTTAAAAAAAACAAACGTTACTCTTATCTACATTGCAGCGCCGATCTGCTGCAATATGAGATAGGGGTTGCAAAATCTGGTGACAGAGCCTCTTTAATGACATAGTACCAAACACTGTAAATGACAGCACCACATACACAGTGACCCCTGTAGCGCCACCCCTTTGTAGATAGCACCAAACACTGTGCCCCTAAATATAATAGTACTATACACTGCTCCCCTGAATAAAATAATACAAAACACTGTGCCCCTGAATATAATTGTGTCACACATTGTAACGTAAAGAACTACATACACAGTGACCCCTGTAGATAGCGCCCACCCCATATAGATAGCGCCACACATACCCCCCTGTAGATAGGGCCACACCCCACCATGTAGATAGCACCACACACACACCCCTGTAGATAGTGCCACACTCAACAATGTAGATAGCACCACACACACCCCCTGTAGACAGCACCACACAAACACCCTGTAGATAGTGCCCCACAACCCCCTGTTGAGAGCATCACACACATCCCCCTGTAGATAGCTCTACACCGTGCTCCCCCTTGTATATAGTGTCACACAACGCTCCCCCCTTGTATATAGTGTCATAGAGCACCTCCCCCCTTGTATATAGTGCTACACAGCGCTCCACCTTGTATATAGTGCTACACCACGCTCCCCCCTTGTAAATAGTGTCACACAGCGCTTTCCACCGTCGTATATAGTGTCACACAGCACTCCCCCTTCTATATAGTGCTACACAGCGCTCCCTCCCTTGTATATAGTGCTACACAGCACTCCCCCCTCATATATACTGCTACACAGAGTTCTCCCCCTTGTATATAGTGTACACAGCGCTTCACCCCTTGTTTGTAGGGCTACAAAGCACTCCCCCCTTGTATATAGTGCCACACAGCGGTTCCTCCTTGTATATAGTGGCACACAGCACTTTCTCCCTTGTATATAGTGTACACAGCGCTTCCCCCTTGTATATAGTGCTACACAGCGCTCCCCCTTGTATATAGTGTTACACAGCACTTTCCCCCCTTGTATATAGTACCACACAGCACTCCCCCCTTGTACATAGTGCTACACGGTGCACCCCCTTGTATATAATGTCACACAGCGCTCCCCCTTTGTATATAGTGCTACATAGTGCTCCCTCTTGCATATAGTGCTACACAGCGCTTCCCCCTTGTATATAGTGCTACACCGCGCTCCCCCTTGTATATGGTGCTACACAGCACTCCCCCTTGTATATAGTGCTATACAGCGCTCCCCCATTGTATATAGTGCTACACAGCGCTCCCCCCTTGTATATAGTGCTACACAGCACTCATCCCTTGTATATAGTGTCACACAGTGCTTCCCTCCCTCGTATATAGTGTCACACAGCGCTCCCCCACCTTGTATATAGTGCTACACAGCGCCCCCCTTGTATATAGTGCTACACAATGCTTCCCCCCTTGTATATAGTGCTACGCAGCGCTCCCCCCTTGTATATAGTGTCACATAGCGCTCCACCCCTTGTATATAGTGCTATACAGCACCCCTCTTGTATATAGTGCTACACAGTGCTTCCCTCCCTTGTATATAGTGTCACACAGCGCCACTCCCTTGTATATAGTGCTACACAGCGCCCCCTTGTATATAGTGCTACACAGCGCTTCCCCCTTGTATATAGTGATACACAGTGCTTCCCCCCTTCTTGTATATAGTACCCCACAGCGCTTCCCCCTTGTATACTGTGCTACACAGCGCTTCCCCCTTTTCTTGTATATAGTGCTACACAGTTTGCTTCTTGTATATAGTACCACACAGCGCTTCCCCCTTGTATATAGTATCACACAACGCTACCCCCTTGTATATAGTGCTACACAGCGCTCCCCCTTGTATATAGTGCTACACAGTGCTTCCCTCCTCGTATATAGTGTCACACAGCGCTGCCCCCTCGTATATAGTGTCACACAGCGCTTCCCCCTTGTATATAGTGCTACTCAGCGCTTCCCCCTACTTGTATATAGTACCACTCAGCGCTCCCGCCTTGTATATAGAGTCACACAGCGCTTCCCCCCTTATATATAGTGTCACACAGCGCTTCCCCCTCTTCCTGTATATAATGCTACACACCACTTTCCCCCCTTCTTGCATATAGTACCACACAGTGCCCCTCCCTTGTATATAGTGCAGGGCTTGCTCTAGGTTTATGTGGGCCCTTGTGCGACACAGACTTAGCAGGCCCCTTTGCGGGGAAATTACGGCGGCAGTAAAATGTCAGAAAACATCACTTTGTGCCCCCATATAGAAGTTAGGCTCTGTTTATGCCCCCATAAAAAAGTTAGGTGCCCAGTTTGTACACCCATAAATTTAGTGCCACTGTAGATAGTGTCACACAGCCCCCCTCCCAGGTATGGCCACACAGCCCCCCTCCCAGGGAGTGCCACACAGCCCCTCCCCCCAGGGAGTGCCACACAGCCCCTCCCCCCAGGTAGTGCCACACAGCCCCCCTCCCTGGTAGTGCCACACATCCCCACTCCCAGGTAGTGCCACACAGCCCTCCTCCAAAGTAGTGCCACACATCCCCACTCCCAGGTAGTGCCACACAGCCCTCCTCCAAAGTAGTGCCACACAGCCCCCTTTCTGGTAGTGCCACACAACCCTCCTCCCTGATAGTGCCACACAGCCCCCTCCCTGGTACTGCCACACAGCTAGCCTCCCTGGTAGTGCCACACAGCCCCCTCCCTATAAGTGTCACACAGCCCCCCTCCATGGTAGTACCACACAGCCTCCCTCTAGGTGTGGAATCCCCAACCAGAGTATTACCGACTCTCTGTCCGGGGATTCCGCTTCAGTAGGAGCCCCTGACGTCACTGTCCCTATATGGACAGTGATGCCGGGGGCAACCCCAGAGCCATATTCCCGGGAAGAGCGCTACTAGCATTCTGCCTGAGACTCCTGCTCTGCTCCTGACATCCCTGTTCATATATGGACAGTGATGTCAAGGGCTTCCCCAGAGATGGAGTCCCGGGCAGAGCCGCTTCTAGCGCTCCCTCCCGGTATCACTGTCCATATATGCACAGTGATCTCAGAGGCAACCCCAGAATCGGAGTCCCAGGCAGAGCGCTGGTATAGGCACTGCTATGGGACTCCGGCTCTGGGGAAGCCCCTGACATCACTGTCCAAATATGGGTAGTGATGTCAGGGGCAATCCCACAGCCAAAGTCTCGGGCTATTAGCACTCTGCTTGGGACTCCATCTCTGCTCCTAACATCACTGTCCATATATGGACAGTGATGTCAGGGGAAACCGCAGAGCCGGAGTCCCAGAGCAGGGCGCTAGTATAGGCTCTGCTCCGGAACTCTGGGGCAGACCCTGACATCACTGTCCATATATGGACAGTGGTCAGGGGCTTGCCTAGAGGTGGAGTCCCGGAGCATAGCCGCTTCTAGCACTCTGCCTGGGAGTCTGTAGCCAAGTAAATGGCAGAGTAGGGAGCTACCTCCCTGCTTTGCCATAGCGAAGTTTGGCTCCCTCCAGCAGCAGAATCCCATCGGAAACACTCTAGCCGGGGATTCCACTCCTGGAGGAGCAGCGTCAGCACCCGGCGGCCGAGTGTTCCCCCTGAAGGGTAGTGGGCCGAGCCTGAATAGTGTCACACAGTGCTCCCACCCCCTTGCATATAGTGCTACCTAGCACTCCCCCTTCTTGTATAAAGTGCTACACAGCACTTCCCCCCCTTCTTGTCTATAGTGTCACATAGCGCTTCCCCCTGCCCTTGTATATAGTGCTACACAGCGCTTTCCCCCCTTTCTTGTAGATAGTGCTACACAGCGCTCCCCCCGTCTTGTACATAGTGCTACACAGCACTCCCCCTTCTTGTATATAGTGCTACAAAGCGCTTCCCCCCTTCTTGTCTATAGTGTCACACAGCGCTTCCCCCTGCCCTTGTATATAGTGCTACACAGCACTTTTCCCCATTTCTTGTAGATAGTGCTACACAGCGCTTCTCCCCCTTCTTGTACATAGTGCTACACAGCGCTTCCCCCACTTCTTGTATATAGTGCTAGACAGCACACCCCCCCTTCTTGTATACAGTGTCACACAGCACTTCCCCCCCTCTTGTATATAGTGTCGCACAGTGCTCCCCCCTTGTATATAGTACCACACAGCGCTCCCCCTTTGTATATAGTACCACACAGTTCTCCTGTCCAGTTGTATATAGTGCTACACAGCGACCCCCCCCCCCCCCCCAAAAAAAACAAAATAAAATAAGAAACATTTTACTTACCTTGCCACGTTCCCGCAACGGATGGAGCACTACACATCCTCCGGGCGGGACGCATGCGTAGACCAGCGTGATGCAGTGACGTCATCACGCCAGCCTGCACAGGGAGTCTTCCCATCGCCTATAGTATTCATTTGTATTTGCGTCCTGTGGACGCAAATACAAGTGAATGTGGCTGTCGCTAGCACCGGGGCCCACTCCGGTGCTAAAGACGCCACCGAGCATGAGGCGGTTTGGGCAGCCATGAGCACCCTGGGAGTCTTGGGCCTCGAGTGGCTGCTCGAACCGCCCTAACGATGATCCGCCACTGGCTGCGATGCCTTGCACAGTGCTGTCATCGTACAAAGGAATCAGAGGCTTCTGGAGGATGGTGTCAAGGGAGGCATGGAGCACTGGAAGGCACAAGAATAGCCGGGTACTGGTAGAAGGTAGAGGGTGATGACACTGGCATGCTATGCCATCACGCTGATAGAAAGAGGGGCAGAGGGGAGCGCTTATAATGAAGTGGTTTATTATGTAACATTACGGCTCCTGGCATAACCTGAACAATGAGAGTTTTTGTTTCACAATCTAGATGGAACCTGGAACCACACATCATTTCTGCAGACCATACAAGTGAATCCAGTACTGATGGGTCACAGTCAGAGGGAGAATAAACAGAAATCATAGTGCCCCCCAAAATCACAGTGCCACACTTTGTGCCCCAAGAAGAGTTACCTTGCCACACTGTGCTGCCCGAAGGAAAAATAAAATTATATATATATATATATATATATATATATATATATATATATATATATATATATTCACTTGTCCTCGTTGCCCCACCACAATCCAGGGATGCATGCCAGGCCTGGCCCCTGCAGAATGATGATGTCATCGCACCACCTACTTCATAGAAATGGCACCAAACACCAGGGTATGGAGCCAGAGGCTCCCTTGCATCCACCAGCATCTATAATAACTCTTTTACTCAATTGTAACTGCGTTCGTAGGATATAATTGAAGCCGAGGGGAGAGACTTGGGTCAACATCCCACCTCTCCTCGTTTCTGCAAACCAGCTGTTATTTTGCCAAACATTCTGGGGAATCTTGGAGGACTGGATATATCTCACCCATGCTTACAGCCTGTATTATAGCCGCACTCAAAATTCTGCTGAATTAAAATTTCCCAGCAATTCCTTTTTGTTTAGTTTCTGTAAAAAGTTTCATCTGGTGATTTGCAATCTAGGAAATATTATACAAAGCAATGTACACTAATCTGTATACGAAAGAATAAGTATTGTATCTCATTCTGCTAGAAACCAGCAGAAATGGTGCATCTGTTGGAGGCACAGAGCCCTATACTATATAAAATAACATCAGCACTACATGTGGTTGGCATGGAAACAATTTTTTAATTTCACATATCTCATGACATTTTATGCTTTTTACACCATTCTTTTCCAAGTGTTTACATGGTTTTCTGAAACATATAAATTGAATTATATTAGGATTTATTTATTTTATTTCCCCTTACTTATATTTTGCAGCCCTGTGACCGTTTACATTTGCCCCTGTCCCCAATGGGGATAACAATCTAATTTCTCTCTAGGGCAAACTAGGGAAAATTATATGGAAACCTATCAGTATGTTTTTGTTGTGTCGGAGGAAACTGAAAAGAAAACCCACCCAAACACGGTAAGCACATACAAAACCCATGCAGATGTTGTCCTTGGTTGGATTCAAACCCAGGGCACCAGAGCTGCAAGTCAATAGCGCTACCCACTGATTTACTGTAAACTGCCCAGTACAGTGCAATTGATTTTGGTGGGATACCCATTAGCATTACTAAGAGATAAACATATCCATGTTTGGACGCAGCACTCTACAGAATGCCGCAGTCCCTTCATCATTATGATTTGTAGGGTCCTAACTAGCTGTGTAAACAAGGCAACGATCAGCAGATGAAGGAGCAAACGCTCGTTCATCAGCTGATCGTATCGTTTATGCAGCATGAAATATTATTGTTGTTGGCAGCTCATTTCCCTGTGTTAACCGGGAGATGTGGTGCCGACATGGTAGGAATGTATGGGGACGAGCGATCGTGGTAACAATCGCTCGTCCACAAGCATTGCTCCTTGTGAAAGGAGCAAACAAGTGCTGATCAGCAAGCTCGATTACTTGGCCCATGTCGGGCTGTATAAGAGGATCCTTAAGGCCCTTTTACACCGGCCAATTATCGGGCAAACGAGCGTTCATGGGGCAACAATCAGCCGATGAACGAACAAACGCTCGTTCATCTGCTGATTGCATAGTTTTAAATACATAATCTTTTACCGTTGTCGGCAGCACGTCTCCCTGTGTAAACAGGGAGACGGTGCTGACAACACGATAGAACTGTATGGAGGACAAGCCATCTGTGTAATGAGCGCTCGTCTCCATACTAGCTCCTTGTGAAAGTCTCGTTGATCGACGCTTGATTGCACGGCCCATGTCAGCCCATGTAATATTGTTATAGTCCATTTTGCAACACACATTATTATTACTTTTTATCAGAACAACAGTGTGATACTGCAAAAAGCATATAAGATACATGAGACAGTCATGAAATGTATGCAGAAAAGAAAGTACAGGGTAATTTAACAAGCTGTGGGTCAACATAAACCTATATACATATTCAATTATAACTGCATTGTGTCCAATAATCATCAGATGAAATAATAACATATAATAAAAGAGGAAATAACAGGTTTCAGGTGACTGAGTACGGTATGTCCAAGACCTATCACCAGAAGAACTATACAATCGAATTAATTTATATAGAAGAAGTAGCAAATAGAAATGTCTTTTGTAAATTACTAGGAGTCATGATTTAAAGAGGAATCTTCTGATAAATATGGCAGCGGGAGAAAAAAAGGAGAAAATTATGTTGTGTCGATCCTCACCTACCTTGCTTACCTGCACCTGATTTAAAAGAAAATAGTGGATAGGGATCATTTGGTCTAATAAATCTATTGAGACAACATGGGCCCAGGAAGCTGAGATGTGGGCTGCTGTTTTCAGGATCTTTACAATGAATAGCTGCTTAACCACTTCCTGACGCAACCAGTTTTCATCTTTTTTATTTTACTGCCCCTCGATCTGTAGTTTTAATTAATACAATTCTGGGGTAAATATAAAATAAACAAAAGTTTGGCTTTTATTTTTCACGGTGTTCATCGTGCACAATAAATAATGCTATATTGAAATAGTTTGGTTCGTTACAGATGCAGCAATACCAATTATGTCTATTTTTTATTGTTTACATTATTTTACAATTAAAATAGGAAGAGGGGCCTTTTTTAACTTAATATATACACAGTCGAGTCCCATTATTTTGACCACCAGCTAATATCCAGAGTAACTGCTGTGTGCAGCACGGACGGCAGCTAGACAGGCTGGGAATGACTCCATAAGGTGCTGGTCGGTGGTCTCCGGTGTATAGAGCCATGCTGACTGCAGAGCATCCCACATTTGCTGGAGGGTGCATGAAGAAGGATCCATAGAGCGAACAAGATGACCGAGGTGGTCCCACAGATGCTCAATTGGGTGCAAGTCTAGTGAATTATGGGGCCAGGGAAGTACTTGGAATTGTTGGTCGTGCTCTCCCAACCACTGTCAGACATTTCTACCCGAGTAACATGTCGCATTCTCTTGCTGGAAGATTCCATCTGCCCCAGGGAAGTCAAACAGCATGTATGGATGGACGTGATCTGCAATGATGGATTCATACCCATATCGGATCAGAGTGCCTTATACATGGATGAGTGGGCACATAGAATTCCATATACAGGAATAATGACTGGAGTATACAGGGATGATGGGGGTTATATACAGGGATGATGGGTGTTATATACAGTGATGATGGCTAGACCAGGCATCATCCATTTATATAACCCCCATCATCACTGTATAAAACCCCCATCATCCCTGTATATAATCCCCATCATCCCTGTATATAACCCCCATCATTCCTGTATATAATCCCCCATCATCCCTGTATATACCAGCCTTCATCCCTGTATATACCAGTCATTATTCCTGTATATAACCTCAATCATCACTGTATATAACACCCATCAGTCCTGTATATACCAGCCATCATCCCTGTATATAAACACAATCATCCCTGTATATACCAGCCATCATTCCTGCATAAAACCCCCATCATTCCTGTTTATACCAGCCAGGCTGGTATATACAAGGATGATGGGGGTTATGTACAGTTATGATGGCTGTTATATACAGGAGTGATAGCTGGTATATACAGGGGTGATGGGGGTTATATACAGGGATGATGGTTATATACGGGGATGATAGGGGTTATGTATGGGTATGATGGGGGTTATATACAGTGACGATGGCTGGACCAGGCCTGTATACAAGCCTATCATCCGTATATATACACCAGCCATCATCCCTGTATATAACCCCCATCATGCCTGTATATAACCCTCATCATCCCTGTATATAACCGCCATCATCCCTGTATATACCAGCCATCATCCCTGTATATAACCTCCATCATCCCTGTATATACGAGCCATCATCCCTGTATATAACCCCCATCATCCAGCCTGGCTGGTATATACAGGGATGATAGGGGTTAAATACAGGGATGATGGCTGGTATATACAGTAACAGGGATGAGGGTTTTATATACAGGAATAATGGGGGGTTTATATACAGGGATGATGGCTGGTTATATACTCTTTCATTCACTTTCAGAGAGGTCTGCAAAACTCTCTAATGCAAACTCCTTCTCAGATGTAAGAGAAAAGATAAAAGGTTATCTGTATATATATATATATATATATATATATATATATGTCTGTCAGTGTATCATAACCAGCCAGATACAACACAGCATCAGCAGCCTAGCAATACAAAGGTGGGAAGGGCCACCGTTTTTGGCCCTTTCCAGCCTCATAATACCAGCCTGCGGCGCCCCAGTGCCCGGCCATCACTACAGATGGTCGGGTACTGGATCGTACCCGGCTCTTCCCAGCACCCCTGGTGGCGGTGGGTACCGGGTAATAATGGTAGGTTGATGCTAGCCTTTTTACTGACTCACACTAAGCCCCACCTTAGTAATGGACGTTGTCAATCAGACTACTGCCATTACTAAGGCGCTATTAAAGTATTAAAAAAAACACAGAAGCATAAAAAAAATTTTTTTTTATTGAAATAAGAACTCCCCCACACAACCCCTTTTCACAATTTTATTTAAAAAACAAAACAAAACATAAATCATCAAAGGAGTCCAACGAATCTATGATGTAGCCCAAACGGTCCAGCAGAACCTGCAAAACAAAAAAATGACGTTAGTAATATGAAAAATAAATCTTATAGTCACCTACAGCGACTTCTGTCTTTTCCCCTATTCCGCAATACAAACTAGACGTCAATGAACTTCTGAAACGTCATATATTACAAATTAAAGTGGCCTGCGTTCCATTCATTTCTAGGGACTTAGGGGACCGCTGTCTCCGTCATCTCCATAAAAATTAATGAAGCATTGGTCGAGCATTCTCATGGAGCACTTAGGGTGAATTTCGGTCCCCTGATCTCATCGCTGGGGGTCCCAGTGGTCAGACCCCCAGTGATCACACATGTATGTCCTATTCTCTGGATAGGGAATACATGTGGTTGTGAGAAAACCCCTCTAAAGGGGTTTTGCAATCCCTAAAAATGGATGGCCTATTCTCAGGATAGGCCATCAATAGCTGAAGGGTCGGGGTCCGACACCTGGGAACTCTGCCAATCAGCTGTTTTGAAGGGGGTGCAGCGCTTGTACGGAAATCAATGTATCGGAGTACGGGTTCAATAGAAAGTCTCGTACTCCGATACATCGGCTTTGCGGAAAAAGCCGAACAGAAACAAAGCGGCTGAGCACTCGCACAAGCGTTTCAGCTGCTTCATTTTAGCGATTGGTGGGGATCTCAGTGCTCGGAACCCCACCAATCAAAACTTCTGACATGTCACTATGACATGTTAGAAGTTTGTTAAACGTTTAGCTATACTTTAAAAAGACAATGCCTGGAGACACTAGCGTTTCTAAAATCATAAAATAATGTCATTGATTTTATGATTTTAGAAACACTAGTGTTCCCAGGCACTAAATTGTTTAGTGTTTACACTCTACTCACCACTGTCCTCCTGTGTCTGTTTTCTTTTTCCCTGCTCCGCTTAGTGCCGTGCTGCCTCAACGCTCTGCTCCCTGGCTCCAGAACGCTGTTACGCCGAGCGTCATAGTGACGTCTTCCAGCATGGTGCAGGCAGCTCACGGGACAGGTATTACATCATTGGGGGGGGCGTGGCTGGCAACAGGGATTGTCCGGGGCACAGTGGCATCCAGCGGGAAATTTTTCGGAACGCCCGGGACGGCGGGATAGCGATGAGAAACCGGTACTGTCCCACCGGATCCGGGATGGTTGGGAGCTATATTGGATCACTTGCACAAATTCACTGCAATACTTATGTATTGCAGTATATTGTGTATTTTGCTATCTCCCACTAAGCCCTTGCTTAAATGGCTGGGATCAGAGTTACAGCAATCCTGGCTCTTAGTGCTAGCTGTCAGCTGTAATATATATATACTACTATAATACTATATATATATATATATATATATATATATATATATATATATATATATATATATATATATATACTACCGTTCAAAAGCTTAGGGTCACTTAGAAATTATTTTTGAAAGAAAAGCACAGTTTTTTTCAATGAAGATAACATTAAATTAATCAGAAATACACTCTATACATTGTTAATGTGCTAAATGACTATTCTAGCAGCAAACGTCTGGTTTTTAATGCAATATCTACGTAGGTGTATAGAGGCCCATTTCCAGCAACCATCACTCCAGTGTTCTAATGGTACATTGTGTTTGCTAACTGTGTTAGAAGGCTAATGGATGATTAGAAAACACTTGAAAACCCTTGTGCAATTATGTTAGCACCACTGTAAACAGTTTTGCTGTTTAGAGGAGCTATAAAACTGACCTTCCTTTGAGCTAGTTGAGAATCTGGAGCATTACATTTGTGGGTTCGATTAAACTCTCAAAATGGCTAGAAAAAGAGAGCTTTCATGTGAAACTTAACAGTCTATTCTTGTTCTTAGAAATTAAGGCTATTCCATGCGAGAAATTGCCAAGAAACTGAAGATTTCCTTCAACGGTGTGTACTACTCCCTTCAGAGGATAGCACACACAGGCTCTAACCAGAGTAGAAAGAGAAGTGGGAGGCCCCGCTGCACAACTGAGCAACAAGACAAGTACATTAGAGTCTCTAGTGTGAGAAATAGACACCTCACATGTCCTCAACTGGCAGCTTCATTAAATAGTACCCGCAAAACGCCAGTGTCAACGTCTACAGTGAAGAGGCGACTCCGGGATGCTGGCCTTCAGGGCAGAGTGGCAAAGAAAAAGCCATATCTGAGACTGGCTAATAAAAGGAAAAGATTAATATGGGCAAAAGCACACAGATATTGGACAGAGGAAAAGTGTTATGGACAGACGAATCGAAGTTTGAGGTGTTTGGATCACACAGAAGAACATTTGTGAGACGCAGAACAACTGAAAAGAAGCTGGAAGAGTGCCTGACGCCATCTGTCAAGCATGGTGGAGGTAATGTGATGGTCTGGGGTTGCTTTGGTGCTGGTAAAGTGGGAGATTTGTACAAGGTAAAAGGGATTTTGAATAAGGAAGGCTATCACTCCATTTTGCAACACCATGCCATACCCTGTGGACAGCGCTTGATTGGAGCCAATTTCATCCTACAACAGGACAATGACCCAAAGCACACCTCCAAATTATGCAAGAACTATTTAGGGAAGAAGCAGGCAGCTGGTATTCTATCTGTAATGGAGTGGCCAGCGCAGTCACCAGATCTCAACCCCATAGAGCTGTTGTGGGAGCAGCTTGACCGTATGGTACGCAAGAAGTGCCCATCAAGCCAATCCAACTTGTGGGAGGGGCTTCTGGAAGCATGGGGCGAAATTTCTCCCGATTACCTCAGCAAATTAACAGCTAGAATGCCAAAGGTCTGCAATGCTGTAATTGCTGCAAATGGAGCATTCTTTGACGAAAGCAAAGTTTGAAGGAGAAAATTATTATTTCAAATAAAAATCATTATTTCTAACCTTGTCAATGTCTTGACTATATTTTCTAGTCATTTTGCAACTCATTTGATAAATATAAGTGTGAGTTTTCATGGAAAACACAAAACTGTCTGACCCCAAACTTTTGAACGGTAGTGTATATATATATATATATATATATATATATATATATATACAGTGGCATAGCTATAGGGGTCACAGCGGTCGCGATCAGGCCCCTAAGCCTGGGGTGCTCACGCGGCCCACGTTGCCATACAGCATGCTGATTAAATACATTTTCTGTGCCGTGAAGCCGGCACTTCCTGGTTATGGTCACATGGCACACTTTGTGTACCATGTGACCGTGACGTCACGTGAGGGGCGTTCCAGCCAGCGTGGAAGAGCCGGTGCAGAAGACTCCAGGTTAGCTGCAGAGTCTGTATTGTAATGCATTGCAATATATTGTGTTGTCTTGTAATGTATTGTAATGTATTGTGTTGTATTGTGCTGTCTGAGTTTGCGGTGGAGAAAGGAGAAGGGGGGCCGTTAAATTACAGCCCCCCTTCCTCTCTCCACCGCAAACTGCACAATACAACACAATACATTACAAACTGTTGGTCGCGTCCACCTGTGGGGTCGTGTGAAGACCTCCGGGGGGTCGAGAGTCACTCACCGAAGTCCCGGTTCCATTCAATGCTGGAGCAAGGAGCTGACGGCTCCTTGCTCCAGCATTCACTACGCCCTGATCAGCTTGATGCAGGCAGGCGCGATGTAGTGACATCATCGCGCCTGTCTGCGCCGAGTCACTCATAGCACAGACCGGAGGAGGAGAAGGATCCACCACCGGGCGTGGGAATGGGGATAGGTAAGTAATTATGTTATTTATCTATTATGCACATATGGGGGCATTATACTGTATGGGGGGCTGATATGGCGGGGGGTAGTATACTGCATGGTGGGCTGATATGGCGGGGGGGGCTATTATACTGTATGGGGCTGATATGGCAGGGGGTATTATACTATATTAGGGGGCTGATGTGGCGGGGGGTATTACACTGTATGGGGGGCTGATATGGTGGGGGGTATTATACTGTATGGGGAGCTGATATGGGGGGCATTATACTGTATGGGGAGCTTATATGGGGGAATTATACTGTATAGGGAGCTGATATCGGGGACATTATACTGTATGGGGAGCTCACATGGGGGCATTATACTGTATGGGGCTGATATGGGGGCATTATACTGTATGGGGAGCTGATATGGGGGGGCATTATACTGTATGGGGCAGCTATGTGGGGCATTATACTGTGGGGCTGATATGGGGAGCATTATACTGTATGGGTCAGTTATGGGGGCATTATAGCGTGTGGGGACAGCTATGGAACCATTATACTGTGTTAGGGCATTATACTATTGGGGCTTTTGGGCAAGGCGGCTGGGCATAGGCGCGCGCAGGGGTCTGGTGGTGGTGGTGTTGGGGAGAGGTAGGGGAACCCAAGCTGAATTCTTGCACCCAGGCCCATGAGCCTTTAGCTACGTCCCTGTATACATATATATATATATATATATATATATATATATATATATATATATATATATATATGTATGTGTGTGTGCGTGCTCAGCATCTGAGCCCTGTCCATACTCCCCTCTCCTGTCTATAACGTACATGTACGTCAAATGTTGGAAGGTATTGAAGAGTACATGTCGGCCCTCCTGACATGTCTATTTTAGTTAATACTTGCATCCTTCATTAAATAAACTCCTGGAGATACTTGTCTGCGTGTTGTGACATTTCTCCTGGAAATGCCGTTCCCCTTGTCAATTTCCCTGCTCACTCCGACACTAAGAGCACTGATTGGACAGATTCAGAATGTGTAAGAACACACTTTATTGGTAAGGGGAATGGTAATGCCCAGGTGTGATTTTATTCATATATTTCCAGGAGGAATAACAAAAGAATGACACAACACAGAGTTTAAAAAAGCTTCTAAAACAGACACGTCAGTAGAGCTAACAGGTTGTCTTAAAACTGTCCTTGCTCCAGCAGAAGAGCACAACAACATTTCCTTACATCAGTCCTGCTCAGCCATTTGTTTGTTAGTGAGTGAACAAAATTCTGTGGTTTGCCCTGATTGGAAAGTGTCAGAGTGTGTAGGAATGCACCATATTGACAAGGGAAAAAAGTAAGGCCCAGGTTGACAATTTATTCATACATTTCCAGGAGGAATAACAGAGGAATGGGACAACACCAAATTCTAAGATGCTTCAACATTTTTATTTCATGGGAGATACCAGTATTTACTAAAACAGACATGTCAGGAAAGCTGACAGATCCTCTTTGAGTGCAGGGTCTTTAATATTCTATGTAGAGTATCTTTCAAAACAGGTGCCCTTTAATAAGCAATAATAGCTAATCTCGAACTAGAGTATTCACACATTTCTCGGTGAAGGTGTGTATTACTTTAATTTTGGGCGCTTCAATATTTTTAAAGATAAAAAAAAATAATACAAAGGCCCAAATTAGTTTTTACAGTTTGCTTTCACGGTTTTCGTCCCTTTTTCATTATACTCCCTAGATCTGTGTGCTACAGATGGTTCTTATAACTTCTTTTGTCTCATATCTTCACAGTTGCAAATTGCTTTGCATACAGTTTTCTTCAAAGCTTATACAAGACATTCAGCTGTTCCCATCACAGCAACCAGGCTACACTAATAACATGGAATAAGGCTGCGGGGTAACACCAGCGAAAGTTTATCCTAATGCGCATTCATTTTACATCTTGCTTAACAGATCAGTGGGAATTTTTATAAAATACTAATATATTAATATGAAGTTTGTATTTAACATGTATTTACTAACTGCTAATATGCATCGATAATAATAATTTCAGCTAGCAAACTTTTAAAAATGTCCTTTGCAAGTGATTTGCTAAATCTGACTGTCCAGATAATGAACCAGCAAATCACTAGTAAGGCCATGTTCAGACGTGGTGGAATTTTTCCGCTGAAAATGTTACTGCAGATTCTTTGCAAATTTGCAGCAACATTTTCATATTTGACAGGTAATTCAGACGTTGTGGATATCACAGCGGACTTGCTTCAGATTTCAGCCTTTACAATTCAAATGCTGAAATCCGCAGTGAAATTCCGCTGCTTCTCCGCAACATAATGAGCATGCTGCGGAGGGAAAATTCTGCACCGCAGCCTAAATTCTGCACAGTTATTTTCTGCAATGTCTGAACTAAGTTTCCTAAAAATTTATAGAAACAAATGTAAAGAACGGCTGCTGCAGAATTCCACTGCGGACTGTCCGCAGCGGAATTCAGCAGCAATTCCGCCACGTCTGAATGTGCCCTAATACATACGACTTTCTGGAGTATATAATGCAAATGTATGGATGGCCATGTAATACATGGTGGAGCCAAGTCCACCAGAGTGGGAGCAGCTTTTTAAAGTGGCTCTCAACTTTAGTTAGTAGAAAGGGGTGATTATGGAGCAAGAAAACTCCTGTCTCGACCTATATAGGAGGGTAGTGTCATGTGACAGATCATTACCTCATTGGCTGTTTGGAATTCACCAAATACTGTGAGCTTGTAAATCCCAAACAAACAAATTTTATTTCATGTCTACAAATGAATAACATAAATAATAAAATAATTATTTATTATAATATATTAGTACCGTAAACATCATCTAAAGGAATCATTGTATAATGCAAGTACACAGGACTACCAATCTGGAAAGTGATAAATAATTTCAACAATTTAAGGTGAACTTTTTACATGCGCAGGTGTTTCCAAATGCCTGACACACATCTAAAATTTTATGAATAGGACAGGTTATCATTTTTTGACATTTGTCTGGCAGTCCTTGACCAGTCGTAAAAAATTATTTGGAGGCGAACCTGCTTGTCTCCGGAGGACCCGTCAATACTCAGCCCATTGATTTAGATAGGCTCCATGTAATGCTTCATTTCCCCTGTAGTGGTGCTGCAGGAGAATCAAACACCTGCTGCCAGGTTCCCCATAAATTACAGCTGATCACTGGGGTTCCCAGGAGCATGACACCCTATGATCAGTTTATTATTAGGGTACCCTCCTAACAAAAGGGGATTGTCAAAACCGGAAAACGCTCTAAACAAAACATAGTCAAGAAATTATCTAATTGTTATCTGATTTTATCCCTGTGTTCAAAACAGCAACCTCACCATGTGTTTCCAAATTAAAGGGTTTTCCAATCGTTAAAACTCGAGCACTATTGCTGTGGCTAAAGTTTCCATCAAAGACACAGGAGCTAACCTCTAATCTTAGCTTAAATCCATAAAACTTATCAATATCTTGTTAATTCAGCCTGTGGTCTGCTCATCTTCAGAGAAATCCTTAAATCAGTTAACGTTATGACAAACCAAGGACACTGTAAAGCTCATTTGTTCATTGACACAGAGGATGACAGTGAAGTAACCTTGCTTCATAATTAATCCATGTTTAGCGAATGCAATTCAGAGTGTTTTTTTATTTTCTTATACAGGTCAAACACTAAGAGATATTTACGAGTCACTAAATTATTTATTTATTTTTCGTTGCTTATATAGCGCCTACATATTCCACAGTGCTGTACAGAAATTGTCACATTTACATCAGTCCCTGTCCCCAAAAGGGTCAAAATCCCATTTCCTTATTTCATATACGATAACTTAGGAAGCAAATTAACCTATCGCTATGTTTTTAGAGTTTAGGAGGAAACCCAAACACCAGTGCTGGGGGGCAATAGTGCTAACCTCTCAGGTACTGTGCTACGCCTGATAGACAAATGTCTGACACATATATAATGAAGAAGTCCAAATTTGGTGCTAGATGTACATTGTATTTTAAATAAATTTGTATTTAAAGGGGTTTTCCCATCTTGGACATATATGGCATATCCACAAGATATGCCATAAATGTACGATTGATGCGGCTCCCACCTCTACGATCTGCACCTATCTCTAGAACGGAGCCCCCTGATTTCCGGCCTACCTTCTCTTGCTTTCACTGCTCTCCAGCCACCTACTGTCAAGGCGCCCAGGAATACGGAAACAGCCAAGCTCGCTGAGCTACACTTTTTCTGTAACTCCCATAGAAGTTAATGGGAGTTACGGAAACAGCTGTTTCCATTGCTCCCAAGTTCTGGAAACAGCATACCTTGCTGTGCTACGCTGTTTCCGCAACTTCGATTGACTCCTATAAAAGTTAAGGAAACAGTGTATCTCAGCGAGCTCGACAGTCAGTGGCTGGAGAGCAGCGAAAGTAGGACACAGTGGCACGGGGGTCAGAGAGCCCCATTCTAGAAATATGTGTGGGTCCCAGGGTCGTGACCCGCATCTTTCGAACATTTATGACATATCCCGTGGACATGCCATAAATGTCCAAGATGTGAAAATCCCTTTAAAATAAAGTTGTAATTAAAATAATGAGTGCCAATCTCTATTGATCTAAGGATGCAATCCTCCACAGACACAAAGAATCTTCCTTTTTCCTCAAGCCTAAAGCTACCCATAGAATGAGATTTTTTTTGTCAACACATCCCACCAATATTGACAGTACCCATTGACAATCTTATGGCCCCCGATCCACTATCATGGAAAGCACAAATCAAACAGGTTCGATTTCAACCCAGGAGTCAGCTGTAATTCCAGAAATGGCCTATGGATATGAGTGGCGCTGTTTGTGGCAAAAAGACAGCCCTATATAGCAACTTTTTGGGCGCAGACCTGTTTAATTTCATGTTTTATTACTTTTTTTTTTTCATGCTTGAGCCGCAGCTGTAGCCATAAATGTCAGGGCAAGCCATTTCTTGTCCTAAATCAATGACTTTGTGCATGTCATTCATGATCTGTTTCTGAAATAAATGTCAGGTGATTTATGCATCTTTTCCTCTTTTTTTGCTCTTGACAAGATTCTAAACCTGTATAATCTTCTGGATATATTGAGGCGACATGAGCACAATATCATTTTTCTTATTTTTCCTTCAGTTATTACATGTTTGACTTTTTGATGAACGTGGTTTGGCTTGTCCAAATCATTTAGCTCTTCCTTGCTATTAGCCCTGTAATGAATTGATTCATTGCATACTGCTTGCAGAAAATCAAACCTTTAACAACCGATCACTGAAATATGAATAATGAGCTACGTGCTATCCAGTCCGTCATCACATGTGAGAACAGTTCTGCAATGTGACATTGCTAAGCTAAAGATTGTAGCCGCAGCTCTTCCCCGGCTTGTACAGCCTGAAAGCCAAAGCATTGTCTCATTGTGACGGCAACAAATTGCTTTTAAGATAAAATGTATTTTTAAGTTCCATACCCAAAAAGAAATACTATAATTTTCATAAAATTTTGTTTATATATATATTGAAGTACAAGCTGGCCATTGGACTATAATAACATAGGAATGAAAATACAATAGGACTAGCTATAGGAGGTGCAGAGGTAGAAGTTGCTCCAGGGCTCTGGTGCCTTAGGGGGCCCTCTGCTACATAAGAAGACACCAGTATTATAAATGACATTTAATATGTTACAGATTTTGCATTGGGGCCCAGGAGCTTTCAGTTATGAATCTGAAAATGAAGCATAAGTAGTATACACAGCTGAAATATTTTTGAAACTTACAAGCAGGATTGAACTAGCAATGAGCTTACAGTCCTCGGCTCATGGGCGTAACTGTAGTCGTAGAAGCCATAGTAAGGGCTATGGGGCCTACTTATGTGTTAAAAATTAGTGGCTTTCTGCTATCTAGCGCTACTATGCAATTTCTCTAATATATGACGCTGTTATCCGTATTTTACCCTTCTACAGCCCATGAGGGATCTGTTCTCCCTTGTGCTGACAGACATTGATGTTGGGGAGTGTGTGATTTCCCCCCCCCCCCCTGCAGATTGCCATGTGTACTCTCCTTCATATCTACACTCTGATACTGACAACTCATATGATCTGCATTCCCTGAACACTTCGATGCTTTCCTCACTCTCCACACTCCTCCCTGCTGCTATCTCTAACAATGAGGGAAGGAAGAGGAAAAGCAAAGAGAGCCGACACAGCCAGGAGCAATATGCTGTCTGATTTATGTCAGAAGCAGCTGGATAACCAGCTATATACAGGATTTGCACAGACTCTACAGCTGAAAAATGGTAGGAAATGTTTAATGAAGACTATTTAGAACGGTGTACATAGCATTGAAAGTAAATCTATCATTCAAGTATGATTTTTATTAAGTAATATTTTTATATAAATTTTGAAAACATTTTTGGTGGTGTTTTGTTTTATATTTCCATGTCAGTATCTATATATAAAAAAAAAGTGTTCGCACTGGCCGCTGAGCACTCACAAAAGGCTAATACTAGCATTGTAGAAAAGAGTTTTCACCTTCTGCTGTGTACATTGGGGAAAGGGTCAGCGCTCATCTTAGTGTCATCTGAGATCAGGTAGATAACACCTCTATTATGGAGTAAACACAGGATCACACCATTGGCAATAGGTGGTGAAGACTCTCCAAATTTTCGTCCCTACTCCCCCTCCCTTCCAAGTGACTTCTGCACATGACACATAGCATGCACATTGCACTTCCTGTTATGTCCAGTTAGTTGCGCTTTAACCTCTATCCGCACCACGACATACTATTGCGTAGTGGTGGGGGGGTGATGTTTGGAGCGGGCTCAGCGGGTGTACGAAGCAAGTGTATTACAGCTGACACTCGGGACTAATGGCCAGGAACAGCGATCACACTGTTCCTGGCCGTTTAACCCCTTAGATGCTGCGATCAATCACGATCGCAGCATATAAGACTTTAAAAAGAGGGGGTACCCCCTGACAGATCATCACCCCCCCCCCCCCGCCACCTCGCAACGCGATCCGGGGGTTAAAGATGGCTGTCATGTCAGCCTAGGGGGTTAAAAAAAATAACTTTTACAATTTTTCCTCTATAGTATTATAAAAAATAAAAAAAATAAACAAAATTGGTATTGCCGCGTCTGTAAAAGTACAAACTATTACAATATACCATTATTTAACCCGCGCAGGGTTACGCCATAAAAATAAAACATTTAAATGCCAGAATCGCTGTTTATGGTCACTTTATATCCCACAAAAAATAAAAATAAAAAGTGACCAAAAAGTCTCATGTAGCCCAAAATGGTACCAGTAGAAACTACAGCTCACCCCGCAAAAAATACCTCATACCGTTCAATCGCCAGAAAAATAAAGAAGTTATGGCTCTCAGAATGTGGCGACAAAACACAAATTTTATTTTTAACAATTGTTTCTTCATTGTAAAAGTAGTAAAAGATAAAAAAAAACATATATACATATACAAAACATATATAAAGTTGTTATCGCTATAATCGTCTTGACCGGTAGAAAAGAGTTAACATGTCATTTTTACCGTACGTTGAAAGCCGTAAAAATTAAACCCATCAAAAGATTGAGGTTTCACAGTTTTTTTCCTATTCCACCCCACAAAATTTTTTTTTTGCCCAGGTTCCCAATACATTATATGGTAAAATAAATGGTGCAGTGAAAAACCACAACTTGTCCTGCAAAAAAAAAGCCCTCCTGTGGCTTTAGCGACAGAAAAATAAAAAAGTTATCGTTTTTGGAAGGTGGGGAGTAGAAAATGAAAATGAAAATCCAGAAAATGGCTGTGATGGGAAGAGGTTAAAGGCAATCTATATAGTTAATGTTGAAACAGCTTGGAGCTAAATGGCTGCCCACAATAATCATGTAAAAAATATATCTATACAATCCAAGGAAACTACAGGAAATATAAATCCCTTCGCCCTATTTTATGTATGCATCATTAAGGAGCTTCCCCAGCTCAAACATTAATTCCATTAATTCCATTTACAAAGGTTATGCCATAAAATGCTATAAAATTCAGACAGCTCGGGGTCACAGAGGTGGGTCGGTCAAACCAGGATCCCCTCTACCTCCTTCCTCTGCTGGCCACCTCGTCTGGTAGAATGGGGTACAGAGAACCCCCTATTTTCCATATATGTGGGATTCCTAGAGATTAGTCCCATCCTATTTTACATGAATGACATAATCTGTGGAAATGTCATAAATTCCTGAGATGAGAAAACCCCTTTAAATATAAAAGACTAACAACATTTTGTAAAGGTCAGTTGCACAGCAGAAACATTTTTGTCAGGTGTCATGTATTTGGTGTGTAAATTCATTGGTTTTAAATTGTTTTCCCACAAAATACATTTATTACTTATCCTTAGAGGGGTTGTCCACTACTGGACAACTGATGACCTATCCACCGGATAGGTCATCAGGACATGATCTGTGGGGGTCCAACACCCGAACCACGCACCTTTATGGACCACGCTCCGGCTGCCTCCGAGCACCGGACGTACATGCCAGAATCAGTTAAATATGGCCACTGAATAGCAGCCAAGCTGCAGTACTGCAGCTCTACTCCTATTCAAGTGAATAGGAGCAAAGCTGCAGTTCGGCAGCACAATCGCTATGCTATGTACAGAGCCAACTGCTTCCGGCTCTGTGCATTGCTTAAAGGGCCATAACATCTGGTGCCCGGAGGCAGCCGGAACGGCTTAATGGTGTGGGGTCCAGGTGTCAGACCTGTACCGATGATATACTGATGACCTATCCGGTGGAACCCTAACTCTAACCGCTAGGACACCCACAATCATTGGACTCAGGACTGGGCAGAAAATGTTCCTCTGTAAAATCACCCATAGTAGAAACCAAAATTCAAAATAAAATAAAAAACAGAAACTGTGAAATGTGGCCTGAATGGCTCCTAGTCATGAAAGGATTATATAGTCAATACAGGACAATGCTACATTTCTTAGTAATACCTACATTTGGTCTGCCACTAGTTAAAGGACTTTCTTTAGGATTTAGGCAATAAATATCCATCTACATAAACAAGGCCGCTTATCTTAATGGTTCAGAAGATCATTCATCAACTTGAAATGTTTACGGCTTATTATAAACATCTGTCAGTATATTAAAAAGACATTTATTGGGGGAGATATTTGTAATCACCCGTGATTAGATGTAGTTTATAGGCAAAATAATCCACTAAAACCAAAATGGCTTATTTATCAGTCTGGTCTATGCTCCCCGCTGGCACTTTATAGTAGTTCGTTTCACATATCCAAGCTTTTTCTGGAGTGATAACGGAGGTTATAAAAAAAAATAGAAGATGAAAAATATTCATTGCGGTTTTCTTCTTGGACATTTGTATGCAAAGAATCTAAGCTACAGTGAAGCGTAGAGAGGGAGCGAATGTATAAGTTTCATTTTTTCCATTGTATTTGACTGAATGAACACAAGCGAGAAAGACACAGTCAGGACTGTATAATGTACGGCGCTCTTTGTGTATTCAGGAGAAGGAGTTTACAAATCATTTGATGGAAAAGGCAATTTGACAATGCAAATTTTGTTACGCTTTATTGATAATGTTTCGGGTGACCTTAAGGGCCATGATGTGGTGATGATTGGAAGACCCATCGTAAAACCTATTTTTTTTGGATAAACACTTTTTTGTCAGATCAAAGCCAATTTTAGTTTTTAATGGCAAGGTGCTCAGAGACTGGAATCACTTATCTCAACATATCCACTTCAATGACTGCATATTTAGACACCTCTATTGTAAACTTCCCATTAATGAAGCTGTTCCGCTCAGTCCATCCTTCCGAGATTGACTCAGGCAGTGTCGTCATATACAAGAAGTATAGTACAGTCTATAAATACCTCTGCACTGTCTTCAAGATGCTTTATTACGTATCATTTTTTTTCCACCCTCCTTTCTGACTTTACCAGGGAACGACTATCATTCATGGTGGATTTAATCAAGTCTCGATGCTGCTGCATAGATATATTAACCATTCAAGTGGAACAATGACAAAGACTTTTGACAGATAGAACACTTAATGAAAACATAGAAATGGTGGGAAGAATCACACGACGTGGTCCATCTACTCTACACATTTGGCTGCATGCTGTGAAAGACTCAGATGCCATTGTGCATCTGACTGTATATAAAGAATAAACTTCCTGACAGCGTGTAAAGCATATCTCATAAATAAGTTATTCTCTACAAAATAGGAAGTGATTTCGTTATTCGATTTACTACTAAGAAAACACCATCCAAAACATGATCTATAGTGTTATCGTCTTTCTATAGAGCATCTGTATAGAACGTATAATTGCATTAGTGAAGCTGAAAACAATATTTAAAGTGTATCTCTGAAAATGATTTTCCATGGATAAAGGGTCTGTCTCACTAGAGACAACCCCTTTACGCTAAGAGTGACTCTCAAGAACCCTCGCAAGACCCCTTGATTTTGCCAGGTGAAGATTCGGCCATGGAATATTACTTGATGGCCATTCAGATTAACGGGATTGTGGGAAGCTGCTGTTAGGAAACGTCAGTCACTTTTAGGTTGTCATGACTACTAGCCAAACTTCTGGACGGCCCTGGTTTGAAATGCAGAGCCAATCTGTTTTCTATGTCTGCCACCTATCAGGGCCTAGGGTGGAGTATTTGAGTTTGTTCAGTTTCTTGTTTGTTGCTTGTGATTGTGATTGTCTTGTGAATGCATATGTTTGATCAAGCTCCTAGTTACACCCTGTATTACCTTGACTACTTGGACTCTTTGAACTGGACTTTAGCTTTGTTTTTGGATTTACCCTCTGCTCACTTATTGGGATATTCTGCTCTCGGCTGGTTTCGACCTCTGCAACTCCTGGTATACTTCTGTTTTGCGATTTGGACTTTTAGTCTCTCCTGGTTTGAACTCTGTTTTTTTATTACCCCTCTAGCTTTCTGGTTACCCATTCTAGCATTGCCTGAAAGTGCACCTCCTGTCCAACACCTTATTCTTTATAAGCAACCTGGGTTCTATGCGGCCAAATCCAACCTGCCTTGTGGCTGCTCTGGTGAAGACCATAGAGTAGCCTTAGACTTTGCTGACCTGAGTGGTGACGGACTTGAGGTAGCTGATTTACTTGTACGCTTGATCCCAACAGTCCCCAGCTGCCTTTGGGGAATTGCCCGTATAGCAATTCCATAAACTTTCACTCTGGGGAATTGCTCAAATAGTGATTCCTTGACAGCTGTAGCCATCCAGGCATTTCCTCTGCAGTGGCTGCTCCAGGAGAAATGTAGTATTACATGGTGACTATGAATGGCCGTGAGGTAATACATGGGTAGCTTCAATCCATCAGAACGGAACTTGTTCTTACCCAGCAGCTCTCCATTCTGGCTCACAAAGCGGAGGTCCCAAGTAGGGGACTCCCTCTATGATGTCTATATGCTCTAATGAGATGGCAGTCCATGTAATATTAGTCCATCAGAATCAGAGCTGCTGCTTGTTAGCGGCTCTCCGCTCTGGCTCATAGAGAGGGGTCCTAAGCGGTTCATTCATTATAATTGTTGACATCATATTATGCAATAGCATGGACCAAATAGGGATTTTCTATGATCCATAAAAAAGCAAACAAGCATATGTTAAAAAGGTAGTGGACTGCTGAATTATAACTGGTAAATATAATTGTACCCCTGCTTTTTGTGAATCTACAGGGTTTTGTTTCTTATGTTCCTTAGTTATCACTATAAATGGATAAATATGAAATTCAGGGGCAATATAATTCTTGGAAATAGCTTCATGCAAAGTACAGGATAACAGATAAACTGCAGATACAGGGGGCAGGTGATGAGGTTACTTTAATAATGTTTGATATATATGGTACCAGGGTTTCATCATAAAGAAAGCAATAGGCAGGCGATGAAGGTCATGAACTCTCCATGCCTTACGAAATGGGACTTTAATTTGATTGTGCGGCACCAGAGGATAAGATGACACATTTTGTTTTTCTCAGACATCCAGCCTGTTAAACAGATGCCAAAGGTACATGAAGTGATAACTCTATTGACAAGCGGTTTGGCAGAGTGACTAATTTCTTTAATAATGAGGGGAATTAAAGATGAGATAAAAAACAAATGTTAATCCATTACTGAGTCCAAAACTGTAGCCAGAATAATAGAAAAATTGTAAATGTTGTAGGTTCCAAGCGTAGTAATAGATAGCATTAATAAACTAGGAAAAAAAAAACATATCTTAAATTTATAACCCAAATGCAACTGGATAAACGAGACACAACTTCATGAATTCACCATTTATTCATATATTTGTATTTTTTTTATTTTTATTGAAATCTTTGAGCCGACCACCCATAATTGCACAGAAAAATTGTATTTATATGGTCCTCTCAAAGAAAAAAGTACTGAATGCAGGCTAGAATGTGTAATGCAGTCTACAGACATGTGCAGCTCACAAATGTACTGAAAGAATGATAAGAGTCCAAAATTACTTCTTCATGGCTCTACTCTCATTTCTGGGCCCCAGCATGGCTCCTCTCTCATTCCTAGTCCCCAGTATGACTTCCCTCTCATTCCTGGTCACCAGCATGGCTCCCCTCTCTTTCCTGGTCCCCATCATTGCTCCCCTCTCATTCCTGGTCCCCAGCATGGCTCCCCTCTCATTCCTGGTCTCCAGCATGGCCCCCTCTCATTCCTAGTCCCCAGCATGTCTCATCTTTTATTCCTAGTCCAAAGCATGACTACCCTGGCATTTCTAGTCTTAATCATGGCCCCCCACTAATTCCTGGCTCTTTCTCATTTCTGGTCGCCAGCATGGCTCCCCTCTTGGTCCCTAGCATGGATTTACTTTTATTCCTGGTCTCCCTCTAATTCCTAATACCCATCATTGCCCCCTCATTATTATACAGTAGAGTACAACAGCATGACTCCCCTCATTCTTAGACCCCAGTCAGGCTCCACTTTCCATATCTCTCCTCACTGCTAATCTTGACACTCCTGTGGCAGTCTGCAAGCTCCCTTGCTCAGCAATCCCGCAGGCTGTTGAGTTCAGCATGACGCATGCTGCATCCTCCCCTTCTATGATGGTCTCCCTCCTTCCTTCCCTTTCATATGATGCTCTTAATGCTATTAATGCTCCTCCTGTTCTCTCCACCCCAATGATGTGGAACAATGCTGGCAGCTTCTCTTCCCTGATGTGCCTAGCAAGTCTCCTCCTCCTGCTCTTTCCAGTCTGATGATGCGACAAGGCACGCACCCGTATACAGATGATTTACAGCACATGTTGTCTTTTCAAATGGATTCTCACTGAAAAACTTGCTAAAAAAAAAAAGGGGTACTTGGTCAAATTAGGTGGTGGTCTGCTTATAGAGTGGCAGTTTCCACAGACTATAATGGTGGGGAAAATTGGTAACAGAAAAATGTGTTCTGGATGGGGGGGGGTCTTCTCAAAGGTGCGGTCTTCTAAGAAGGTTTCACTGTATACCTTTTTAGCATTCAGAGCTCTGCGTTTCTGATACAGAGCCACCACTTGAGGGAGCTTAGGAGCTTACTGTATACTGCTATACATCAAACTCAA
Source organism: Rhinoderma darwinii (assembly GCF_050947455.1). Lineage (NCBI taxonomy): Eukaryota > Metazoa > Chordata > Amphibia > Anura > Rhinodermatidae > Rhinoderma > Rhinoderma darwinii. The sequence goes on from NC_134692.1 coordinate 118,519,617, forward strand.
TAATAACACTGTATACAGTAAGCTTGTAAGCTCCCTCTAATGGAAACTGTAGGTATCCGCCATTTTATCTTTAAAGTCTATAGCTCTATAGCAAGAGCTCTGACCACTACAAAAAATATTGAGAAACTAATCAAAACATAATTTTAGCCTAAAAACGAAATGATGATAAAAGGTGTAGATTCACTTTAAAGGGATTGTCTCATCAGGACTAGGACTATGAACGTCAAACATATAGACCTCCATGAGTGAGAGCGGAGAGCTTCTGAAAAGAGTGTCTCCCGTAAAGGAGGACAACATATATTATATGGCCGCCTATTCATTTAAAATCAGACTGTGTTATACTATATAATACTACACTTCTCATGCAGCGACATCTCCTGGAGAAATGAGAGAGCGCATGGAGCTTCTCCCAGCAATAACAGCGGATCACCGGGGGTTAGAAAAGACGGACCCATCTCAATCAGTCTATCGCTGGGACAGCTTTATTCTAACTTGGGGTTCTACAGATAGGATAACCCTTTTAAATGCTAGCATGTAACACATATTAAGTCATGAACTAACAATATTAGAAACAAGTTTAACCCCTTAGCGACATCCGCTGGCACCCGCCTGCAGTGGCCGAGACGGAGATAACTCCGATCCTGACTGTTCTAACCCTCAAATGCTGCGGTCAATTGTGAAAGGAGAGGGCTCCCTTTGGCCCCCTGATCACCCCTTCACCAGGCAACAAATAAACGAGCCCTCATAGGCCTATGTCGATGGAAAAATAAAAAAGTTATGGCTCTCAGAATGCGATGATGTAAATACGAAAGGGAGTTAAAAAAGAACGTCTTCCAAAAAGAAAAATAATTTGCTGGAAAGAGTTTTCCTGTCCTTTTGAGTCTTTTACTTACATAACATCATAGATAACTTAAAAGGAGAAAGATCTAAAAAAAAAAAAAGAATTAAAGACAGATTATCTATGATGATGCAGGTCACAGTGGGTTCACCCAGTGCTGCCAGTCCAAACACATAATCAATAAATGTGTTTATCTTGTTTTCTATACTAATAATACCAGGGGCACATCATTGCCTGCAAAGCCTCCATTGCTCTTCCTTCATTCTCTCCTCTCCATATTGATTTCCCAGAATTCCCTTGAAACATAAGTCAGACCTGCTACCCAGGAAATTAATAGCAATCCCAATTGTACCAAACTTCTATTTCCCCAGAAAATAAAAGCAGAACATTGTTGCAGGTATTTGTTTACTAGATATATGTCAGTTCTAGGGATATCATAGAAAAATGTCAGGAGATATAATCAGGGCTCTAAGCAAGGAGCAAAAGGACATTTCTCAAGGTTAAATACTAGGAATTATCCAAAAGGGAGAACATGAGGCCCAGACATGTTTTCTGTTTTCTTGAATTTTCTTATGTTTAATTATAATTTAAGGGATTGTCCAGTATTATAAAGAACATGGTTTCTTGCTTCCAAAAATAGTGCCACACCTGTCGATGGGTTGTGTCTGGTATTGCAGCTCAGTTCCACTGACAATAAGGGGGATGATTGCAATATCCCACACAACTTGTGGACTGGTTTTGTACTGTTATTTTAAGAAACACGCCATGTTTTTACAATCCCTTTAACAACAAATTAATTTAAATTAGATTTTTCCACAATTTATATTATTATGAGGGTATTTAAAGAAAAAAATTACTTTTAAATAAATGATTTTTTCCCAAAAATTTTTTAACTGAAGGGCACCGAGATGAGGATTCACAATGTTAAAGGGGTATTGAAGCAAAAATGACCACCCACCGATTTCTAGAATGAGACCCTGCAGTCCCTTGTCTCTGCTTACCAGTACATCTGTGTTGGGAGGAGTTTTATGGAGTGATGGCTGAGTAAGCGCACTGCTTCTCAATACAACTCTATGGGAGCTACGGAAACAGTCAAGCACCACGGAATTGGCCACTACAACTTCTCTCCAAGTCAGACATGCTGCTGAGGTGGGTCTGGGGTATCCCAATCTAGCAATCAGGGGAAGTCCCAGCTGATGGATCCCCATGAACTGAAATTTATCAGCTATCCTATAGATAGGCGATTAATATTCATGGTTGAAATACCCCTTCATTTTAAAGAGGTTCTCCACCTCTATTTTTGCAGAAATCTGATTAATATCACAGTACAAAATAGAAAAGGCGCAGTCTATGTCCTGCCAAACCTCCTGTCACCTACCCTAACTTTATTTCAGTGGCTATTCTGTCTTGATCTCAAGATCTGAGTAATTTGAGCCAGCCTGGTTGCTAGGGACATGCTGTCTGACAACCCCATGGAAAAGACTATGAGGCAGATTGACTAATTAAGCTGAGACATAATTGTGGTGCAGAAGCGTGCGGCACATTTATAAAGGGAGAGCAATATAAATACATATGTAGCTACCTCTCCCTAGTGGTAGCACGAGCAGCAATTTGTAGGAGATTTGCTGGCATTGCCAGGATTCCGGGACATTTCTTCTGGTCAATCCAGCAGAGTAGACAATTTTGCCTACTAGGATTGTACCAACCCCTTAACTGGAATCTGACCTAAATTTGCTCTATACACCCAAAAGAAAGAAAAGTTACCAAAGCAAAAAAAAAAAAAAAAAAAAAATCTAGCAATCAGGGGAAGTCCCAGCTGATGGATCCCCATGAACTGAAATTTATCAGCTATCCTATAGATAGGCGATTAATATTCATGGTTGAAATACCCCTTCATTTTAAAGAGGTTCTCCACCTCTATTTTTGCAGAAATCTGATTAATATCACAGTACAAAATAGAAAAGGCGCAGTCTATGTCCTGCCAAACCTCCTGTCACCTACCCTAACTTTATTTCAGTGGCTATTCTGTCTTGATCTCAAGATCTGAGTAATTTGAGCCAGCCTGGTTGCTAGGGACATGCTGTCTGACAACCCCATGGAAAAGACTATGAGGCAGATTGACTAATTAAGCTGAGACATAATTGTGGTGCAGAAGCGTGCGGCACATTTATAAAGGGAGAGCAATATAAATACATATGTAGCTACCTCTCCCTAGTGGTAGCACCAGCAGCAATTTGTAGGAGATTTGCTGGCATTGCCAGGATTCCGGGACATTTCTTCTGGTCAATCCAGCAGAGTAGACAATTTTGCCTACTAGGATTGTACCAACCCCTTAACTGGAATCTGACCTAAATTTGCTCTATACACCCAAAAGAAAGAAAAGTTACCAAAGCAAAAAAAAAAAAAAAAAAAAATCTAGCAATCAGGGGAAGTCCCAGCTGATGGATCCCCATGAACTGAAATTTATCAGCTATCCTATAGATAGGCGATTAATATTCATGGTTGAAATACCCCTTCATTTTAAAGAGGTTCTCCACCTCTATTTTTGCAGAAATCTGATTAATATCACAGTACAAAATAGAAAAGGCGCAGTCTATGTCCTGCCAAACCTCCTGTCACCTACCCTAACTTTATTTCAGTGGCTATTCTGTCTTGATCTCAAGATCTGAGTAATTTGAGCCAGCCTGGTTGCTAGGGACATGCTGTCTGACAACCCCATGGAAAAGACTATGAGGCAGATTGACTAATTAAGCTGAGACATAATTGTGGTGCAGAAGCGTGCGGCACATTTATAAAGGGAGAGCAATATAAATACATATGTAGCTACCTCTCCCTAGTGGTAGCACCAGCAGCAATTTGTAGGAGATTTGCTGGCATTGCCAGGATTCCGGGACATTTCTTCTGGTCAATCCAGCAGAGTAGACAATTTTGCCTACTAGGATTGTACCAACCCCTTAACTGGAATCTGACCTAAATTTGCTCTATACACCCAAAAGAAAGAAAAGTTACCAAAGCAAAAAAAAAAAAAAATCCCTAGCCACATTTTTAATGCATTTCCCATTTCCCTATAAAAGGGTTCATCAGGGTCCAGAAAACATAATGCGGGCAATAAATCATATACAGGCACTTACTGTAGATGAACGCTATACATGATATGGAATTTTAGTCCTTTTTAAAAAGAAAAAAAATCCTGTCGTAATCATGTCTGAAACTATAACACCACATTAAATACCATCTTGCCCACATGGGAATATAATGTAAAATGCTCGTGTCCTGGCTTTCAAATCTGAGCTCATGTATCTTTATCTGCTGCGTGTATCAGGTTATATTTAGAAGAAAAACAAAGGAAGCAAACAAAGCCAAAGTTAAATAAATGTCATATTCTTTCTCCAATCTACCTAACATTTATTAAATCCTTCCTGTGACTTGAAATTCAATCTAGTCTCTCCCCTAGGTATTCTTTATTACATTTTGTGTACAATGAAAAGACATCAGTAAGACAAACAAATCTCAGTAGTAAATTGAAGAATGTTACATTTGCATACGAAGGAGAGAGAATAAATAAATCCATTCCAGCTTAGAACAGGAGAGATGAGCAGCAAGACAGCCATGAAATGATCTGATGATTATATATTTACCTGTGCGTGATATGGAAATAGTCAGTCTCTGTTGACTTGATATGAGTAGAAGAATTTTTTTTTAAATGCCCACATCCTTCCATGACGTGATCTATTATCTGTAATTGATAGCATCAGCGGTGGTAAATATTACCCGTATGGTCCTACATGCTGTTTCAAGACATCTTATGTTTACAGGGGTAGTGTTATTATATGCAACCTCTTTCCTATGGGAGCCTCCGCAGCAAACAGCTGATCGTCGCTAGTCCAGCTCGCTATATCCCTGGCAAGCAGCTTACTGTGCTGGGGAGAGCCACAACCAGTAGTATTATATGGCAGCCAATCATATAAATGGCCGTCCATGTAATAATTCTGCCTTCGTTTGTTAGCGCTTGGCTTATAGTGGGCCCCCCTCTATGATGTGCCTGATAGGGCATATGGCCAGGGGTTTTCCTAATGGTGTCTCATGTGTCGCTTTTTAAATAGAAGCCAGCCTGCTGATCAGTTGATCGTAGTTGATCCACCTTCTGGTGAAAACAGCTGATCCACGTCTGGCCATACATTTCTACTGCAGCAGCTGCTAGTGGGAAAATGTAGTATACCATGCCAGACATTCAAATGAATAGAAGACCATGAAATGCATGGACAGGCCAAATCCACTACAACGGTCCTCCATTCTGGCTCATAGAGTGGCTCTCAGGGACGCTGCTCTATTACATCTATCACAGCAGTACCTAACACAGCAATGTCCATGTGCATGCGGATGTGTCTAGTACTGTACCTCAGCCCACTCAAGTGGACAGGGATTAGCTTCAGTACCAGACACAGTTGCAGTGTACTGTATGTTAGGCTTAAATACCCGGCCACCAGCAGAAAGTATCCACCATATTTTTGCATTATATTGTGTTTCTTACCAGCTCCTATTAAGCCCTACCTCTGGCAGGGTTTAATATGAGTAGAAAGATGGCAGACCTGGGTGGCAACCATCGGCACCCTACGTTTGGGGTGGCAATAGGCTGTCGGAGGAGGACGCCCACCTCTTTCTAACTGCTTAGACGCAGTGGTACCTATTGACTATATGGTTAAAAGATTGGGATGCGTGATATCTCCAATCAATATCTCCAATCCAGTGTGTTGCAGTGAAGTGTTGGCTGAGTATGGTGCGGGCTCAGCCCGTGAGCCCACTTCATGCTTCCCCTTGCCGTCTAGGATGTAACCCAACATTAGATGTTGGCAAGAGTTTAACTGTTGCCAGGACTAATAGAGAAAGTGTGTGTCCTGTTCCCCCACCCACACAAAGTGATTGACATCTTTTCTTGTATGAGTGTGTTTACAGGCAGAGCTGTCAATCACTCTGGAGTCAGGGGGAGCTGGACTATATGTTCCCGAGGTCAGTATCTCCCCTTCTATCCTTCCCTCTAATAGACACCTGAAAGATCCACTTTAAAAAAAAACAAAAAAAAACTTGTAATACAAAAGCATACAGAGGCACTGGGCTGAAGATGTCTTTCAGTGCTTACATTTGACCTTGGGAGCAGATTTCTTACATCTTCTTAGGTTACCTGAGCAAACTTGTCAAAGAAGGTTTGCAGCTTTCTATGTTATCCATTCACTGTTTTTTATTTTTTATTCTTAGTTCTTTTGTCTAAATGTACCATTTATTCTCAAGTACTCCTGAAATACTTTGGCCAACGTCCTCAATCACAATCCCATGCGATGTCCTCATCAGTCCAATTGTGTCTTTTATGACTTGAGCTAGCCATTGCACAGACTATCAGGCCCTTTTTACATGCTCTTAACCTTTATCCCTGTACTAGAAGATATAAAGGCGGGGACATTGGAGGGGATTTAATAAGCTATTAATAGAGCTGGTCTGGACTCATTGAAAGGAGGTGCATTCTGGTAGCTTGCTGTTAGTTTCTGTGTGATAATAGCCATAAACGCATTAGCACAGCATAATATGTGAACTAGCTCCTCTAAGCAATTAATATTTATTAGTACAGTAGTGAAATCTAATTTAATAACCATTACGAGGGTAATTACCAGCGTATGTCATTTCCACAAATATAAGATACATGAAATAAATAAGCATTACAAGAGGCAAGAAAATGTTGATTGAGAAGTCTTTGTGCATTGTTTATCAGGCCCCCCGCTTACGTATTTCACAATGTCCAAGATATTTACTAATGATTTCCTCCGCCTTCCACATAGTTGTACATGGCGTAACATATTCGCTATATTCTTCAATCAACATTCACCATGTTGAGTAATATGCTGCATTAAAAACCCATACTAGCGTACTGCTCGGCAGTATGCCAGTTTGGACATACACAAAATCCTATATTAGGGAGCTTTATTATATGCAAATCTAGGGCGTAGCTGTAGGGGGGCAGAGGTAGCAGTGGGACCAGGGCCTTGGTACCGGAAGCGGTTAAAAGCCTCTCTGTCACATAAGAAGACACTAGTATTTTAAATGGCACATGGTAGGTTGGGACCCTGCTTTAGGTTTTTCATTGCTCAGGAGCTTCAAGTTACGCCTCTGCAAATTCATGACATACTCTCTTAATGGGGTATTCCAATCTTAGACATGTATGGCATATCCACAGGATATGCTATAAATGCCTGATTGATGCAGGTTGCAGCTCTTTGACGCACACCTATCTCGAGAACTAGGGACCATGACTCTGTCCCCGCCTGGTGAGGCAGCCATGCATCCTGGCAAAGGATAACTGGAAACGTGGCCGGGATTACGGAAACAGTGTATCCTGTGGATATGCCATAAATGTCTAACTAAGATGGGCATACCCCTTTAAACTTAATCACTCCCACTAGAACAGGATACCCGGAAAACAAGGTCCATAGATAAACAAAAGACTATAAATGGCAGTCTCTATTTTGTCAAAAAGGCAACCACATTGGAAATTGAACTAATAAGGGTATGTTACACTATATAATGCAGTTGACTAACATATGAGCTTGAGTAACACCATATTAAATGCCTTTTGTCAGGGTGGGGACTGGTAGAATTATGATGAGATTGCTGCGTTACGGCGAGGTACACAGGTTCCGTAACTTGGTAGCTACGAAAACAGCGTAGCTTGCCGTGCTATGCTGTTTCCGTAACTCCCATTCACTTCTATGGGAGTTACGGAAACAGTGTAGCTCAGTGAGCTCGGCTGTTTTCATAACTCCCGACCACCTAACCAGGATGTGGCCAGGAGGCAGCGGGAGATGAGTAAGCAAGGACGAGGTTTAGGGTTGCCCCATTCTAGAGATAGGTGCGGGTCCCATCTTGTGGATATGCCATAATTGTCCAAGATGGGAAAACCCCTTTAAGGATGACAAGTAATGAGAACAGCATACCCCTGACGTGAGGTCAGATGACTGGATTGGTCAACTCCTGACACCGATCTCACTCAGACTGTCATTCACTTAGCAACGTCCGCCCTCCTCCTGCTCCTAAATGCATTTTCCGTGGGCCGCTTTTCTGCTCTTCCCTTGTTTGCACTGCGCATGTACATTTTGGCGCATGCGCGGGGGGTGGAGAATAAATCCCGAACTGTGTTTTTTTTCTGCCAGACTCTACAGACAGCAGAAAATAACACCCATTTTTTGCGGACCGTCCATAAATTTACGTAAGGTTGGCAACCCTGACTGGTGGTAACCCCCTGGCATATAACAGGACAGTAAATCTGTAAGTGGGCATCATAGAAGTATAATGAAATATTGTGCGATCGTCTGTACATACTAGAAGCAACCATCATACTAGTATAATTGAATACTTTCTTTGTGTAGTACATAAAATGCCTGTGAGATATGACATTATTAGATAATATAGATGTATTTACTGCAAACTGCAAGATACAATTAAAAATTGCAAATCACAATGGAGTTTATCAGATTCCACAGCACAAGACTTCAGCATTTAGGATGGCACATGAGGAGATTAGTGAATAGGTGGTGAACCCAAGTATAGCTTTAGAAGTGGGGCACAGAATGTTTCATTCACTCCCATGGATTAAGATGACCATAGACGTGAAGGTTATCAAGCGATGGACATTACTAGTAATGTTATATCTATGGTACTACAATGATCAGTTCCGACCAGTGGAAATTTGCTCCATTAGTTCACTTATTGTCCCTTTTATACAAAATCATCTTAGTCGTTCGAAGTAAATGCTATTGTTATGATTAGCAGCAGGACTGCTGCTAATCAATGATCTCTGTTATCTCTGTGTTTGGGAATTGCTAGGCAATGCCTTTGGTCTAAATTTGGATTTGGTCATCATTTAGCTTTGCCTGTTTAATTAGGGCAGAGTACTTTTCTTAGTTCTATATATATTTCAGGCCTGCATTACTCAGGTGCTGGTTATACTGTTTCTAGCATGTGCTAACTCTTTCCAGATTCTTGTTTGTGACTGTGTTCTTGTCTCTATGTTTGTTTGTACTCTGGGACCTGTTGGTGCTCTGAGAGATCTAGTTTTTGTATGGGACATGTTGATTCTATGAGAGATCTAGTTTTTATATAGTGGTTTTGTGTGTATTCTGGGATCAGAAGTTCCACTGGTTTGTTTGCCTTTCCTGTGCATTTGTTCTGCTGCCAAGCTTTTGTCTTACCCTGCAGATGGATAGTATTCAGACAGGGTCAGTAAGTGCTGTAAATTCTTGTCCACTGTGTATTCATCTGTTAACTGCTTGCATACTATTCATCTGCCATCCACTCCATTTAGGCATCGTCTCCATCTTCTACTACCTTCGGTGTTCAGTTCTGCTCATCTACTAATGAGTTGCTTTTTTTTCTGTTTGTGTTGAGTTGTGCTTCACGCATGTAATGTCGATTGTCTGGTAGTGCGGTCTTGAGCACCACCAGCGGTGTAACAGCTATGATGAAATCTTTTACTCAACATTTCCTATGATTCTCATGCTTTCGAATATTTAAGTTGAGCTAAACTACAATACCAGACACTGCCAATTGACACAAGCGATGCTGTTTCTGAAAAAGTAGACCCTTTTAGCTAATCTTAAATAACCCTTTTAACCCTTGTTAACACAGCTACCCACTAACCACCAGAATACTAATTTCAATTTCTAAATTTAGTGAGATAAAAGCTTTTCTTTCCTCCTATTAAAAGCAAAATAATTCTCAATGCTGCTGTGAGGGGAAAAAATAATTAATTACAACAACATCAAATAAAAAAAAACGTAAAATGAGCAGCAGCGCTGAATGGAATATTACTGAGTTAGCATTTGCATAAGTGGGTATTTTAATGCATGTATAATGTTAACGAACACTACGCCACATCTGACTGTAATGATTAAGCTTTAGCGTTGTTTACACAGCCACAGTATTTCTTAGCATAATTCTGTTGATTTTCAAGGTAATATTTGCCTCCTGAACCCTTCCATCTTATGACTGCTGTATTCCTTCAGTTAATTAGCTCACAACATAAGCCTATTGTCTCCAAAAAAAACATATTTTTTTTTGCTCTTAATTCTTCTTATCTGTCCTGTTCTGCAGGGCCAGATGAATAAAATCACTTCATAGAAATTATCCGAATGCATCACATCCAATTTGTAGAAAGACGTGTGAAATCCACTTAGCCTGTGGTATTCCCGATTTTCTAGCATTTGAAAAAGGAATCGTTTGTTAGGATTGAAGTTGTTGCAAGAATAGCAAATAGTTTCTATGTCATTATGATGATGATTATTATTATTATTATTATTGCTGTCTTATTATTATTATTATTATTAGTAGTATTATTATTATTATTATTATTGCTGCTGTTATTATTATTATTATTGTTGCTTTTATATTATCATTATAATATTATTATTATTATTATTATTATAATTATTATTATTATTATTATTATTATTATTATTATTATTATTATAATTATTATTATTATTATTATGTTGCAATGATGGAAACTCAAAATAAGGGTTAGGATTCATCTCCTATTTTACTAACCTGAGTCCTGAGATGGAGAGATGGAACAGGTCATAACTTTTGTAAACAACCTGTGTATAGTGACATGTAAATAGTATCATACACCACTATGTATATGATAAATAAGATGTAAAAATACACCATCATCATCACAACAGGTATAGGAGTTATTTTACACAGACAAACACATATGTACGTACGTATGTACATATATATATATTATCTGTTTCATTTCTTCCCAAAAAAAATGTGAAAAAAAATTGGAGGGGGCCCCCACCTGTTGTTTTGTCAATATCCAGCCATATGTGAGAAGTCCTGTGGTATTGTGATGCTCTGTGGGCATTATTCGCATACTGTAACATCACTATGTGCAAAAACTGTATTCTATGACTCTACCGTGTTTATTGTGGTATCACTATGACTATTATTCCTGTCCTGCGACATCACTTTGTGCATCATCCATATTTTGTGGTACACCGTGACTTTGTTTGACACTGTGATTTCTGTATTGTGACATCACAGTGTTTATTATAGATAAAGGAAAGTGAGACAGCACTACCAAATGAGTGAAAAAACTGATCCTGTTTAATTCCACATACAACGTTTTGGCTCATAGTTGAGCTGAAACGTTGCATGTGGAATTAAACAGGATCACTTTTTTCATTCATTTGGTAGTGCTGTCTCACTTTCCTTTATCTCCGTTGAAGGGTCATTGGACTGTGACCTAGGAGGCGTGCAGCAACTCTAGTTGTGTGTCCAGTGCTTATTATGATGTACTGGGACATCACTGTATTTATTATCCCTGTTCTGTTTTTATCCCTGTAGTGAGACATCATTGTGTACATTCCCCATGTTCTGTGACATCACTGTGTGCATTTTCAGCTCTGTAAATATATGAAGTGCAGAGGCTAGAACTGCACCTTGGAAAACTGGATCTTGAGTAGGACCATTGGTTCTTCTGCCAAGAGGACAAACAGTATTATAAACTACATGGTAGGTGAGGGACCCTGTTAAAAATTTTGCATTGGGGCCCAGGACCTTCACGTTATGTCTCTGTCTGGAAATAATTATTTGCATGAGTCAGCTGATTTTACTATTCAATACCTTCAACTAGGTATTCCAGTTATATGACGTTTCTGGGACCTTAATAAAGAAGTTTCTGGTCTCGTTCCTGCCCTGTCCTTGCAGTTTGTAACAATCAGGAAGCAGATTTCCTCATATCCATATTCCGTTTTTTCATGATTTTTTTTTCTCTTATTACAAAGCCATTCTGCCAAAATGTCTAATGGTATGGGTATTGCCTTGATTTCTTGTTCCTTTCTATGTTAAAATTGCTCGATTTTATGGCTTCCACTAGATCGTGTGACACCAAGATGACCCTCTGTGACTTACTGGCCTCTCTGTTCTAGAATGGGGTCACCATCTCACAGGGTGACCCACTTCCTGCTGTCTGCTGTATGGAACAGCTGGTTGACGTGAATCCGCGTAATGCCGCAAGGGGGAGCACTGTCTTTACAGAAGTTAAGAGGAGAACACTCTACAAAGATTGCTGTGAATATGGAAACTCAGGAAGAACCATAAATACTCAGTTTTCCTCAATTGTTCCTCGATTTCTCCCTATGAAGATCTCCTTGCTACTTGTGCGATGTATGCTCAATGTCTCTGGAAATCCATAGTCAGCACTTAGAGATGCTAGCTACGGATTCTAGGTTGAAAAGGGGCATCCTAGGAGTGAGAGCGGCGCTTCTGTAATTTCATTGGTTGAGCTGTTGAGCTGTTGATCGCTTTCAGAAGAAGACACGCACTACAACATGGGAACTAAACAGGCCAAATAGCAGAGGTGCTTTAACATTTTAATATGTATGGGTTTAAGAAGATCATGGGGTGGAATTCCGGACAAGAGTTAGAGATACCAAAAATGTATGCACCTTTTTTATTGCTTTTAAAGCTGCATTCAGCCATGTATAAATTATTTTTTAAACATGTACATTCTAACAAAAGGTATGCTGACACATACCTCCCCAACGTATCTTGTGGCATACGTCTGGTCAACTGGTCAATCGGGCCCTATAGATACATTTCGCATATGCAACGGTAGGTTTTTCTGCAAAAAACGATGAACGTAGATAAAAAATAAAAAAAAGTAAATAGAGTCTAATATTTGCTACGTACAGGCCTGAACCCCTTCATTAAAAAATTTGAGATGTCTGTAATTGCTCCAGTTCAGATGATCGTCAGCGTAGATATACTTGCAAAGTTATGCATTTGGCACTATAAATATGCATGTTATGTACACATTAAATGAGGTTATAAATGCTTTATGAAAAGGGAATATGAAGCCATTGAAGACAGCAGTGGCAATGGGAATTAACTACTTAGATACTGTATCTGGGAAAATGCAACATCTCAATGTAAAATACTTACACCTCTGCTATCTGCCACTATTTCTCCAGGCCAAAGAATCAGAATGACTTATCTGCCCGACCAGTCAGAATGCCAGGTGCTTTATTTAATTATACTCAATTTGCCAACTTTCATGTACTACATTACACATTTTGTATACAGGGTGGTTTATGGGCTATTGAAAGTATTCCTGTAATACCCCTAGAGGCCCACAGTGGCTAACCCGTTAATACCTAGTTTCTCTGGTGGTCTTGGGCAATGTAGTGGATAATGTTAATATAAATTATTCTTAGTTGCCTAGGAGGTTTATGCGTTAATGTCTAATATCCCTGCTTGTCTAGGGTGGTTTAGTGGTTAATACTTAATAATATATATAATAATCTAATTATATCGATGCTATTATTATATGGTTTAAGTCGCGAAGGAGTTAGTGGCGATCGAGGGCTTGATAGTGTACCTATAATTCACTTTAATTTATTCTAAATATGTCTTGAATTCTTATAGGGGGTTAAAACTCTTTCTGACACGGAATTCCAAATCTTTTACCACCCATCATACAACTATTCAGATAAATTATACAATTCTGTCTCCCTGCAGCTGCCACTAGGGGGAGCTTACTACTGAGGAATTTATACAGCTCCCATTGAACTCAATAATAAATTAATATGCCAATGAGAAGGATCTCACTATTATTTACTCTCTTTTCCACTGTTCAAAAACAAATTCTTCACCTATCTTATGTTACCTGGCATTAAGTGTTTACTCTTCTCATTGTGGCTTGTGGGGGTTCATACTTTAATATCTACTAATACAATGTCCAATGTTGCTACTCACATAAATGTCTATTGTGTACATAAAGATGATGAAAACAAGATCTAGAGAGATCTAGACACAAGTCCTCCAAGAAATAACCCCTTTTAACCACTTTGGGACAAAGCCATTTTTTGATTTTTAATTTTCCACTTTCACTCCCCACCTTCCAAGAGCCATAGCTTTTTTAGTTTAAAGTTGATAGAGTATAAAATTCTTTGCGGGCTGAAATTGGGAAAAACTGTGATTCCTCCAATGTTTTTTGTGTTTCGTTTTTACAGCTTTCACCGTGCGGTAATAACGACAACTCATCTTTATTCTGCGGCTCAATATAATTGCTGTGGTACCAAATTTATATTGTTTTTTTTATAGTTTACTACTTTTTTTTTTTTTTTAAAAAAGGTTTGTAAAAAAAAAGAGGCAGAAATGTTTTCTTTTTTCATCGATTGAACAGTGTGAGGATGAGCTATAGCTTTCATTGGTACCATTTTTTGGTAAATACAACTTTTCGATCACTTTTTCCCCAAAAAATGTTTAGAGCTAAGTTGACCAAAAAAACTGTCATTTGGGGGTTTTAAATGTTTTATTTTTTACGGCATTTACTGTATGCGTTAAATAATGGTATATTGTAATAGTTCAGACTTTTACGGATGCAGCTAAACTAATTTTGTTTACTTTTTTTATTTTTTTATATTACATTAGGAAAATGAGAAAATGGCTTTTTTTAACTTTTAATATTTTTTTTTCACTACTAAAAACTTTATTTCACTTTTTTTTTACACATTTTATTAGCCCCCCTAGGGGACTCGAACCAACGATCGCTGGTACAATACACAGCAATACTAATGTATTGCAGTATATTGTCATTTGTACATGCTTCTGTTAAGCCGTGACAACCATCGCCCCCCATCGCATTTCGGGGGGTCGATGATCTGTCAAAGGGGGCCGCCTCCCTCTTTTCAATGCCTCAAATGCTGCGGTCGTGATTGACCGCAGCATTTGAGGAGTTAAACAGCTGTTAGTCCCAGATGTCAGCTGTAAAACACAGCTGACACCCGCAGAGTATGGAGCGTGCTCCATATATCACCCCCGCCCCACACACACACACACCAGGACGTAATGGCACGTCAAGGTGCACGAAGGGGTTAAGTTGACCTGTTGGTTCAAAAGACAGTATCATTTCTACAGTATGTTGTCTGCCTGATTGTCAGGACTGAGGTCCAATGCCAGACAAAGCCCATGGACAAGGGTGGCGCTGTTTCTGGATTCAAAAGCAGAACCTATAATTATTATTATTCTCATATAAACCCTTTAACACTGCCTTGTGTGAACTGTCTACAATTTTCCCAATTTTTATTCTCAGTGTAAAAACCTTTGTTTAGTTTTACTGTAGGCTGTAATGTGAGATGTTTTATTTCACCAGTGAGAACTGTCATCTGTTATGCTGACATCTAGTGGGCAATGTGAAAATTACTAAATATTATTTATTTATTCACAGACAAAATACAAATAAGAAAACAAATAAAAAATAATTGTATCTTTGGCCACCATTCAAAGATATTTTTAAGATTCTTAGAAGATTTACTTATTGAAGCAGATTATAGGGAAACAGCATTCATAAAGACTAGAATTGTGTATGTGAGACTGCACTTTTCTAGGTCTCTGGAATATTTATTGTGGGCTCTGTCTTGTTTACACAGACAAATGAATTGATTGTTTTCTATAGATGTCAGTTTCCTTGGGCCAGAAAAAAAAAAAAGCAAAAGAAAATCATTGTAATTGCCTCATTTTAGCGGTACTGATAAAAGTAAATTCTTGGGTCGTACTAAAGACTAAACAATTCCCTTCAGGCAATTGTATTGCACTTTTGTTTTACCAAGGTTTATAGTCTAAGACTTCAGTCTTGGGTAGAGAGACGACAAGAAATCAGTTGCTTATGAAAGGTCTTACAGTCAGGTCACAGACAGCATACAAAATACTAAACCCAATGTCTTATTTGTTGGAAAAGTAATTTTTTTTCAGGCCATTACATACAATCTGCAGTTAACTGCAAAAGCTGTCATTCTCAATCTCAGCTTAGTTCCTTTGAACAAATACAAGTATAACATACTGGTGTTTTGCTACTAGACTCTATCATTTTGTCTTGTTTGGTGCCGAGATTGCGCTATCATTTACAGCAGGTAAAATATACTATTGATTTTCACTATATGGGGTGAACAAAACTTATTAGGTCTCAACAACTGGGAAACATTTACATTTGTTAGAGACCTAATGGGGAGAAAAACAATACAAACAAACTAATAAACCGAATCTGGAAAGATTCCTTCCTGGAAAATTCATTTTTTCAATTGGGCTTTAAGACAAATGAAAGATTCTGTAGTGTGAGGAAGAAATCAGTGGTTAAAGTAAGACTTCGGGCAAATTTTCATAGTATAATTGAGCTATTAGGGTCAATAAACATATCAGGGCCATTAATTATTTCACTCTGGTCTCACAAATGCAAGTTTCCAAGGCGCTACATATACAATAGGTCCTTAACACCACAGGAAATACCAAAATGTCTGCTGTATAGTTGCCAAAATGACGCCTCCTTCTTTCTCTGTCATCACTTCTGAAGCTGCACCTCTCAGAGGTCCTGCTCTGGCAGCCCCTGCATGCACTCAACAGACAATACTCGCAATACTGAGAGCTCTCATCTGCCAGATATTTATACCTATTTCTATTGCAACAGCTAAAGTCAAGCATGGAGCTCTCAGTATTATGTGCAGAATGCATACATGGGAGCAGGGCCGCAATCAGGGCAGTACAGATGGTACTTTCATCAGGGGCCCGGTCTAAACAGGGGCCCACCCAGGGCCATCGTCAGTATCCGGGGAACCTGGGCAAGTGCTAGGGCCAACTACCCTTGGGGGGGCCCTCGGTGCTGACGCTGACGTCATGGCTCCTCCAGGTGTGGAATCCCCAGCCTGAGTGTTGCCGATGCTCTTGCCAGGGATTCCGCTCCTAGAGAGAGCCCCTGTCTAGGAGCGGAGTCCCCCATTCCTGGAAGTACCAAACATCCCCACTCCCTGGTAGAGCCACACAGCCCCCCTCCCTGTAGGTGGCGGCTTTGGGGCTCCCTCTAGGAGTGGAATCCCTGGCCAGAGCATTGCCATATATGGACAGTGACGTCAGGGGATTCTCCTGGAGCGGAATCCCAGGCCAGAGCGTTGCCAACACTCTTGCCGGGATTCCGCCCCTGACATCACTGTCCATATATGGACAGTGATGTCAGGGGCTCCTCCAGGAGAGGAATCACTGGCCAGAGCATCGGCACTGCTCTGGGTGGGAATTCCACTACTAGAGGTAGCCCCAAAGGCGCTACCTACAGGGAGGGGGGCTGTGTGGCACTACCAGGGAGGGGGGCTGTGTGTCAATACCAGGGTGAGGGTTTGTGTGGCAATATCTAGGAAAGGGTATGTGTTCCACTAACTGGGAGGGGGGCTGTGTGGCACTGCCTATGAGGGGGGGGCTGTGTGGCACAATCAACAGGGGGCACTGTGGCACTACTTACAGAGGGAACTAAACTTTTAAGGGTACAAACTGTGGACCTAACTTCTATATGGGCATAAACAAGGCCTAACTTCTATATGGGGACACAAAGTGAAGTTTTCTGCCATTTTACAGGCGACGTGAGTTCCCCGAAAAGGGGCCCACTAAGTCTGTGTCGCCCAAGGGCCCACATAAACCTGGAGCCAGCCCTGGAGAAGGTGACATTGTTCTTTATGATTAAAGGGAATCTGTCATCAGATTTATGCTGCCATATCTGAGGGCAGCATAAAGTATTGACAGACAACCTGATTTCAGGGGTCTGTCACTTGTCAATATGGTGTAGTTTTCATAAAATTACTGTTTATCAGGTGCAGCGCAAGCCGAGCACAGCTTTCTTCCTATTACTGTGCATAGGGAAGATAGCTGTCAATCAGTGCCAGTGGATAGGTTTAGCCTGCATCTAATGAATATGGAGGACTTCCGAGTGAGCGTGTGCACATCATTGAGAGGACTCTTGGCTCGGCTCGCGCTGCACCTGATAAACCGTGATTTTATGACAACTACACCATATTGACAAGTGACATCAATAAAATCAGGGTTTCTGGTACTACGTTATGCAGCCCTCAGATAGAGCAGCATAAACCTGGTGACAGATTCCATTTAAATTCGGTTTAATAGAGCTAGAAGTTTAAAAATAAACCTAACTATATTTATGTAAATATGGTGCCGATCCCACACTGCCAGAACTCTTACTTAATACGGCGGTGATGGGCTGCCACAATCACGTCATTGTGTAAGCAAGGTAAGCAGAGAGGACTGGGGACAGTCTGGTATCGGCGTTGAGGGAATGGCATCGTGTTTGTAAGGTAAGTACATTTAAGTATTTGGTCTATTTTCAAACTAAAGCCCTATTAAACAAATTGTAATATCTCAGAAAACCCCTTTGACAACCTTCCACAGTTGTCACTGCTTACTATGCTTCCTGCTGACCATTCTGCTCACTTTTCTCCCTCTAAAGGTTCAAAAGGTAAACCCGCAGGGGCCCTGACCAATCTCACTGTATGGGGCCCCGACATTTCTGATGGCGGCCCTGCAGGGGAAGCCAGGGCAGGAAGTCTGTGAGGTGCAGCTTCAACCAATAGCTGCAAAGCAGGAAGTGATGTCAAAGAAGGGGGTGTCATTTTGGCTATTTCTCCTGTACAGCCCAGTAATTCTGTGCTAGTAACAACCTATAGAGTGCCTTTGAAACTAGCATTTGAGGGACCAGGGTGAAAAAGATAATGACCCTGAAAAATTGTCAATTATTTTTTCTGACTATGATTTTGTCCAATTGTCAGCAGCAACCACTTGTTCTAGTGAGAGTTACTTTACCTTGGTTCATACACATGAATACAGAGATTTTACCACTTTAAAACCACCTTGCAACAAAATCCTGAGGCTAGCAAAGTATTAAGAACCTAACTGAAGTTGTGGCAAAAGGGGGTCTTATAGTTATGCTCTCTTCTATCTGACCCCTACTTTATAGAACCCACTAATGTATGTTAGCACGTAGTAGGGGAAGGAAGTATAACTGGAGGATCAGACTACACATTTATTTCCTTTGTAGTCTGTAACCATGGAGATGTGTAGGTCTGCATAGGAGCTGTAGATACAAAGCTGCAGGATACTTTACATCAAAACTATTTGTACAGTCGCTACATTAAATCAATTAAAAAAATGGTTGTGACTGTGTGCATACCCTTGAATCCACAATTGTGTCATATTCTAGAATTTGGAAGAAATGGAAATCAAAATGGTTAATAATAGCTGGATAGAAATGAAATGAAATGTGGCAAAACCTAAGTGATGGGATTGTGGGAATTCAATCAGTTCCTCCTATTTTATTATAGTTTGAAAAATCCAATAAATCTGGAAATTTGAGACTTGTCTGGCTCTATGGGTTGGAGATTATCTGAAAAATTACTGTATGTAATATTAAATACCAAATGCTATCAATAACTGAACGGTTGGACCTGTCAATCTGTGTAAAGACATTTAACAAAAAAATATTTAGCATTGCCCAAATCTGAATTGCTGGATCCGTACACCATCCCCTCCAGCCTAAATTCCATACACATAAAGCTTGGTGGCATCTCCACAGCAGGGACTCTATTTTGCCGTGTTTGCATCTACATTCTCAGCTGTTATCTCTATTATATATTCTGTTATGTTTATTCCTGCTGTGAAGTACTATGCAAATGAATGGTTTGATGCTATAAAAAAACATATATAGATATATTCGTATTAGTCTTTGGGGAGCAATCTATGCCATTTAATAAAACAGGATACCCGCTGCTAAACTTGTAAAACTTTCCATTTCAGGATTAATTTTGGCCATAGAAGTATGTTTTACACAAGTTTCTCACTCTTAACCCTTTCCCGACATTTGCCGTACATGTACGTCATGGAAAGTACTGACTTCCCGCATCTTGCCGTACATGTACGCCAAATGTTTGGGACCGGCTCAGAAGCTGAGCCGGTCCCATCATCACCGGATCTCAGCTGTATCTTACAGCTGACATCCGACTGTAACGGCGGGGACCGAAATTAGCTTCGATCCCCGCCATTAACCCCTTAAGTGCAGCGCTCAAACGCGATCGCTGCACTTAAGGTGTTTGCAGCTCATCGGAACCCCAGTAATGAAATTGCCGGGGTTCCGGTGGCTGCAATGGCAACCGGAGGCCTAATACTGGCCTCCCGGTCTGCCTAGCACCGAAGCCGGTCAAGATCCGCCCGGCGGCGGAGCCTGATCGGCTTCCGTAGCTGTCGGCAAGATGGCGCCGGGTCAGGAGCTGATCCGGCGTCATCAGCGGTGGAAGTCAGCTGTACTGTACAGCTGACATCCACCTGTAACGGCAGGAACCGGAGCTAGCTCCGATCCCTGCCATTAACCCCTTCGATGCAGCAATCGAAAGCGATTGCTGCATCGTAGCGGTTACTAGCAGATCGCCAGCCCTGACAGGCAATCGGGACTGGCGACTGCTGTTATGGCAACAGGAGACACAATGGTCTCCTGCTCTGCCATTACGGAAGCCGATTTAGGCCCCGCCGGGAGGCGAAGCCTAATCGGCTTGCTGTCAGTGAATGACTGACAGATCTAATACATTGCACTACATAGGTAGTGCAATGTATTAGAAAAAAAAAAATCTGACCGTTGGAACTTCAAGTCCCCTAGTGGGACTTGAGAAAAAGTGTAAAAAAAGTATAAAAAAGTGTAAAAAAAAGTGCACAAAATAAAAGTTTGAAAACAGTAAAAGTTTCAAGTAATCAAATAAAACACAATCCCCCTTTTACTCTTATCAAGTCCTTTATTATTGAAAAATAATAATAAACCATATGTATTTGGTATCGCCACGACCGTAACGACCGGAGGTATCAAAATATTATATTATTTATTGCACGCGGTGAACAGCGTAAAAAAAACCGTAAAAAACGTTACCAGAGTTTCTGTTTTTTGGTCACTTTGCCCTACAAATATTAGAATAAAAAGTGATCAAAAAGTCGCACGTATCCAAAAATGGTACCTATAAAAACTATAGCTCGTCCCGCAAAAAACAAGCCCTCATACACCTCCGTCGACAAAAAAATTAAAAAGTTATGGTTCTCACAACTTGGCGACAGAAAAAATACATTCTTTTTACAAAAGTAATTTTATTGTGCAAAAAAGTTGTAAAACATGAAAAAGTTCTATAAATTAGGTATCGCCGGAATCGTACTGACCCGCAGAATAAAGTTAACATGTAATTTATAACGCATGGTGAACGCTGTATAAAAAAAACCCGAAAAAAGCTGTGCCAGAATTGCGTTTTTTTGTTTACCTGGCATCCCAAAAAATAGGATAAAAGGTGATCAAAAAGTCACATGTACCCCAAAATGGTACCAATAATAACTACAGCTCGTCCCGCAACAAACCAGCCCTCATACCGCTACGTCTATGAAAAATAAAATGAGTTATGGCTCCAATAAGTCAGGAAATAAAAAAATATGCAGTTGTGCCCGAGGGGAACATTTCTTCTGTTTGAAGAGGCGATTTTTCAAGGACCTAAAATTAGGGAACCAGGAAAGGGAGGGCCCAAACATATCCGCTGGAAGCGACGGTGCCCGTATTATACCAGGACAACACTTCCCAGCAAAATTCCCCAAACTACAAAGGCGCGGAGTGTGGACCAAAAGGGGGATAAGAAATGACACCATTTATCAGTGCGACACCGGCCTGTGCAGAAAGGATTGCTTCACAGCGTAACACACATCTATGGATTATTTTATTGTTTTTTTTTACCCCGTTATTATACCACCTGACTATGCCCCTTATATACTCCGCCCGGCTTACATATGCCCTACATTATAAACGGAAACACCAGTAAGACTCCAAACAAAACTACTACCAAGCAAAATCCACGCTCCAAAAGCCAAATGGCATTTCCTCCCATCTGAACCCTACAGCGTGCCCAAACAGCAGTTTCCTTCCACATATATGGCATCGTCATACCCGGGAGAACCCTTTTAGCAATTTTTGGGGTGTGTGTCTCCAGTGGCATATGCTGGGCACGACATATTTGCCACTGAATGGCATATCTAGGGAAAAATATAAATTTTTAATTTGCACCATCCACAGCGCATTCATTTATGGAAAAGATCTGTGGGGTGAAAATGCTCACTACACCCCTTAATAAATGCCTTGAGGGGTGCAGTTTCCATAGTGGGGTCACTTCCCAGGGGTTTATTTTTATTATTTCACATCTGAGCCTCTGCAGTTGTGAACCAATACTTTGTAAATCGCCAAATTAGGCCTCAATTTTACATGGTACGCTTTCACTCCTGAGCCTGGTCGACTGTCCAGGCAAGAGATTAGGGCCACATGTAGGGTGTTTCTAAAACCAGGAAACCCAGCATAATAATTAGAGAGCTGTTTCGTTATGGTGGCACAAGCTGGGCACCACATATTGTCCACATATCTGTGGAAAAAATCCCATTTTCACTCTGCAACATCGAGTTCACACTAATTTCTACAAAACACCTGCAGGGTTAACATGCTCACTACACCCCTAGGTAAAAGCATTGAGGGGTGTAGTTTCCAAAATGGGGTCACTTCTGGGGGGTTTCCACTGTTTTGGGCCCACAGGCGCCCAGAAACCAATCCAGAAACATCTGCACTCCAAATGGCGGTCCTTCCCTTCTGAGCCCTGCCGTGTGCCCAAACAGCAGTTTATGACCACATATGGGGTATTGCCGTACTCGGTAGAAATTGCTTTACAAATGTTGGGTTCTTTTTTTTCCTTTATTTGTTGCGAAAATGAAAAAAATTGCGCTAAAGCTACGTCTTATTGAAGAAAAAGGATTGTTTTTATTTTCACTGCCCAATTCTAATAAATTCTATGAAACATCTGTGGGGTCAAAATGCTCACTACGCCCCTAGATGAATTCCTCAAGAGGTGTAGTTTCCTAAATGGTGTCACTTTTTGGGCGTTTTCATTGTTTTTTCCCCTCAGGGGCTTTGCAAATGTGACATGGCCGCCGCAAACCATTCCTGCTCAATGTGATCTCCAAAAGCCAAATAGCGCTCTTTCCCTTCTAAGCCAAGCCGTGTCTCCAAACAGCCGTTTATTACCACACGTGGGGTATTGTTTTACTCGGGAGAAATTGCTTTACAAATTTTGTGGTGCTTTTTCTCCTTCAGTCCTTGTGGAAATGAGTAAAAATAAGCTAAACCTACATTTTCTTTGAAAAAATGTTGATTTTTATTTTCAGGGCCTACTTCCAATAATTTCTGCAAAAAACATGTGGGGTCAAAAAGCTCACTATACCCCTAGATAATTTCCTCAATGGGTGTAGTCTCCAAAATGGGGTCACTTGTGGGGGGGTTTCCACTGTTTTGTCTCCTCAGGGACTTCGTAAATGTGACATGGCCTCCGTAAACCATTCCTGCTAAACTTGAGCTCCAAAAGCCAAATAGCGCTCTTTCCCTTCTCAGCCCTGCCGTGTCTCCAAACAACCGTTTATTACCACATGTGGGGCATTGTTTTACTCGGGAGAGATTGGTTTACAAATTTTACGGTGCTTTTTCTCCTTCAGTCCTTGTGGAAATGAGAAAAAATTAGCTAAACCTACATTTTCTTTGAAAAAATTTAGATTGTCATTTTCAGGGCCTATTTCCAATAATTTATGCAAAAAACCTGTTGGGTCAAAACGCTCACTATACCCCTAGATAATTTCCTCAATGGGCGTAGTTTCCGAAATGGGGTCACTTGTGGGGGGTTTCCACTGTTTTGTCCCCTCAGGGGCTTTGTAAATGTGACATGGCCTCCACAAACCATTCCTGCTAAACTTGAGCTCCAAAAGCCAAATAGCGCTCTTTCCCTTCTCAGCCTCGCCGTGTCTCCAAACAACCGGTTATTACCACATGTGGGGTATTGTTTTACTCGGGAGAGATTGGTTTACAAATTTTACGGTGCTTTTTCTCCTTTAGTCTTTGTGAAAATGAGAAAAAAAATCGCTAAACCTACATTTTCTTTGAAGAAATGTTGATTTTAATTTTCACGGCCTACTTCTAATAATTTCTGTAAAAAAGCTGTGCGGTCAAAATGCTCACTGTACCCCTAGATAATTTCCTTGAGGTGTGTAGTTTCCCAGATGGGGTCACTTTTGGGGGATTTTGACTGTTTTGGCACCGCAAGAGCCCTTCAAACCTGACATGGTGCCTAAAATTTATTCTAACAAAAATAAGGCCCCAAAATCCACTAGGTGCTCCTTTGCTTCTGAGGCCGGTGCTTCAGTCCAGTAGCACGCTACGGCCACATGTGGGATATTTCCTAAAACTGCAGAAACTGGGCAACAAATATTGAGTTGCATTTCTCTGGTAAAACCTTCTGTGTTATAAAAAAAATTGTACTAAAAATTTATTTCTGCAAAAAAATATGAAATTTGTAAAATTCACCTCTACATTGCTTTAATTCCTGTGACATGTGTAAAGGGTTAAGACATTTTCTAAATGCTGTTTTGAATACTTTGAGGGGTGAAGTTTTTAAAATGGGGTGACTTTTTGGGGGTTTCTAATATATAAGGCCCTCAAAGCCACTTCACAACTGAACTGGCCCCTGTAAAAATGGCCTTTTGAAATTTTCTTGAAAATGTGAGAAATTGCTGCTAAAGTTCTAAGCCTTGTGAGGTCATAGAAAAATAAAAGGATGTTCAAAAAACGATGCCAATCTAAAGTAGACATATGGGTGATGTTAATTAGAAACAATTTTGTGTGGTATAACTGCCTGTCTTACAAGCAGATACATTTAAATTGAGAAAAATGCTAATTTTTGCAATTTTTCGCTAAATTTTGGTGTTTTTCACAATTAAATGCTGAACATATCGAGCAAATTTTGCCAGTAACATAAAGTCCAATGTGTCACGAGAAAACAATCTCAGAATCGCTTGGATAGGTGAAAGCATTCCGGAGTTATTACCACATAAAGTGACAGATGTCAGATTTGAAAAATGAGGCTCGGTCAGGAAGGTCAAAAGTGGCTAAAGAGGGAAGGGGTTAAAATAACCCTATGCAGATAGGAATTGTGACCCAGAACAGACACTTTGCATTACAATTGCACATTGCCACTACCAGCAAAATATAAAGATATCAGATATGATCAATGAAGGTAAAATAGTGTATGCCGTTGGTTGATCAAACAAGTCCTTACAGATACACTATATGGACAAAAGAATTGGGACACCTCTTAATCATTGAATTCAGGTGTTTCATTCAGTCCAATTGCCACAGGTGTATAAAATCCATCACCTAGCCATGTAGTCGCCTTTACAATCATTTGTGAAAGAATGGGTCATTCTAGCTTACTGAAGTCCAGCGTGGTGTTGTAATTAGATGCCACCGTTTTAACAAGTCAGTTCATGAAATTTCTTCCCTCCTAGATATTCCACGATCAACTGTGAGTGGTAGTATTGAAAAGTGGAAGCATTTAGGAACCTCAGCCATAAAGTGGCAGACCACGTAAAGTTGCAGAGCAGGGTTGACGAGTGCTGAGGCGCATAGTACATAAAAGACGCTAACTCTCTGCTGACTCAATAACTGTGGAGTTCAAAACCTCCTCTGTCATTAACATCCTCACAAAAACTGTTGCCCTGGAGCTTCATGGTGGAGCAGCTGCATACAAGCCTTACATCAATAAGCACAATGCCATGCATTGGATGGAGTGGTGTAAAGCCGCCGCCACTAGACTCTGGAGCAGGGGAAACGTGTTCTGTGGAGTGAGGAATCACACTTCTCTATCTGGCAGTCTGATGGATGAGTCTGGCTTTGGTGATGCCGGGAGAACATTACCTGTCTGACTGCATTGAGTCAACTGTAAAGTTTGTTGGGGGGGGGGATAATGCTATGGGGTTGTTTTTAAGGGGTTGGCCTAAATCCCTTAGTTACAGTGAAGGGAAATCTTAATGCTTCAGCATACCAAGACATTTTGGACAATTGTCTGCTGCTAAATTTGTGGGAACAGTTTGGGGTTCGGCCCTTTTCTGTTCCAGTAGGACTGTGCCCCAGTGCACAAAACAAGTTCCATAAAGACATGGTTGGGTTTTTGGCATGGAAAAACTGTACTGGTTTGTACAGAGCCCTGATCTTAACCCCATCCAACACCTTTGGGATGAACTAGAACAGAGATTGTGAGCCAGGCTGTCTCCTCCAACATCAGTGTCTGACCTCACAAATGTTTTTCTGGCTGAATAGTCCAAATTCCCAAAAACACACTCCAAAATCTTGTAAAAACCCTTGCTCAAAAAGTGGAAGCTCTTTTAGCTGCAAAGGGGGGACAACTCCATATTAATGCCTACGGATTTAGATGGATGTCATAAAAGCTCCTGTAGGTGTAATGTGTAGGTGTCCCAATACTTTTGACCATATAGTGCATATTGCAATAGAGTATTGTGTCCCTGCTTAATAATATACCTTCCAAATTTACAGATTACTGTCCCGAAACAGGGAAGGGCAGACAGATTATTCGGGCAATCAGAGCTGCCCAAGGGCCCACAGCATTATAAGAACCCAAACTTTACAGAGGTAGCAGCTAAATTATTCATGTTACGCAGCGCTGCAACTCCAGGTTCTCGTCATAGTTAAATGGTAAAATTCTGGCGACCTTCTGCCACCACTAGAGGACCTCACTACATACAGAGTTCAATGGGAAGTATATACGCCTATAAGCATTCATTCAGTAGGAAATGTAATTGTTTTTCCCAGGGATAAAGATCTGCCAATGGTCATATGATGGACATGTAGGTGCTCGGATCGTTAGAAGACACAGCTCTAATACACATACTGTAACGAGCTGTGCACCTCTGTGTCTATCACATGACCATGAAAATATTTTTATCCACTCGAAGTAAATAATGACATTTCATATTCAATGACAGCAAGCAGAGGTCTTGAAACTTGATTTAGAAAGCTAAACTTTTCATTAGACAAAGAAAAACATTAAACTATAATAGCCCCTTAATTTTAGTCTTACTATTATGTTACACAATATTCATAGGTTCTGTATTTTATCTGCAGGCATTTGTGGAACACACTCAAGAGTTAAAGGGAAGGTGTCACGAAAAAAAAAAAAAAAAAAGATATGTTGTTGCTTTTAGTATGTCATTAAAATAAATTGTATTTAGTTGTGTTTTTGTGTTGTACTTTTTTCTTTTTTCTTTCTTTTACTTCTCTATGGGGGCTCCCACAGTCCAAAAGGAAGGTCTTCGGCAGCGCGACATCCGGCGCCATTTTCATGTGGACCGGAAGCCGCGGCCGGACAGTAAGATGACTACTTCCGGTCGCGGCTTCTATTCATATGTTCAGAAGCAAGGACTAGGAGCGGAGGGAGCAGAGGCAGCGGCGGCGACAGCGGCGGGAGCAGGTAAGTTATGTTTGTGTATGTGATGTGTGTGTATGTTCGTGTTATACTGTCTGATTACCACTGTATCTAATCCTCCTACACTGTGCATTCCCTCAAAAAATGGCGGCACACAGTGTAGGAGGTTTGAACATTCAACCCCCTCCTTTCTCCTGGCACTAGCCAGGATAAATGAGGGGGGATTGTTTGAGCACACTAGAGCGAGTGTGTCTTCTCCAATTTTGCAGCATAAAGCAATGAGGTTGCTCTACCACATGCCAATGCTGCAATTTTGGGAATTGCTCTCTCTAGTGACCAGCACATGGAAATGTTATAAATTAGAATCTAATTTATAATATTTCCTGACTTGTGAAAATTTTTTACAAATTACAACAATGTGTAATCATTCATATACTAACAGTTTAACTAAAAAATATATATATATTTTTCTAGTGACACATTCCCTTTAAAGGATGAAATTTCTCAAATATAATGATAAAATTATTGTATGGAAAGGTCAATGCATTTAGGTTTCCTCTGGTGTTATAATGGTCCCAGTAATTGCGGGAGTCGTTGTGACTGTTGCACAATTTGCTTGGATAATTTATTAGACCAGTATGATCAGTTCATGTAGAATAAGCAAGTCCTGCCATCTGCCCAAACTATATTTTACAGCCTAAAAATTGTGCTTTAGTAATTGCCTCGGTGTCCTTTCACAAAGAAAAATCTGGCATCTATTTTCAGCCATTAAAACTTGTATGCGGAAAAAGACAATTGGGTCAACCAAGCATTAAATATATTTATTGAGGAAAGGTGTCTAACGGATGTGGCTGGTAATGCACAGTGATGGAGTTATTCTGAGACGCATTTATTCTTATATTTGTCATTTCCTTATTTCAGAAGTAAAATGGGAATATGCTAAGAAACGCCAATCAGATTTCTGTTAATGCCTGCTGACCAAAGTGCCCTGGGAATATCAGGGTGTTAGGTGGATCTTACAGTGACATAATCTTTCCATCATTGCTTGCAGACCATGTACCAGGCAATTTTTTATTTTTAAGTATAAATGTTAGACTTTCCGTACTGCATAGAAATAACTGACTTTTATGTATTTGAGACAAAATGTATTATGTGTACAAC
The DNA here is from genome assembly GCF_050947455.1 of Rhinoderma darwinii. Taxonomy (NCBI): domain Eukaryota; kingdom Metazoa; phylum Chordata; class Amphibia; order Anura; family Rhinodermatidae; genus Rhinoderma; species Rhinoderma darwinii. Next base: position 118,547,814 of record NC_134692.1, read on the forward strand.
AAATAGCAAGACTCTATAACAGAAATGGTTCGTACACTTTTGCAACCAATCTTTTCATTGCCCCCATGCATTTAAAACAGAAAAGGAAGCAACTTTTTAAATAAAGTTGATCAAAATTATCCTAATGTTTTGCATGTGCAAACTGTGTCTCCATGGTAACAGACTACAGCTAAACCCTGTGTGGTCTGATCTTGCAGTCATATGTTACTCTCTTCTTGTTTCTTAATAATCTACAAATAGTGGTGGAAGTAATAGATGGAAGGGAGTAACACATAACTGCATGCTTAGGCTGGGTTCACACGACCACTTTAACGTCCGTAATCGACGGACGTATTTCGGGCGGAAGTCCCGGACCGAACTCAGTGCAGGGAGCTGGGCTCCTAGCATCATAGTTATGTACGATGCTAGGAGTCTCTGCCTCTCAGTGGAACTACTGTCCCGTTGTAATGGTGGGGGGGGTAGGGAAACGGACAAGTGAGCCCTAATCTACCCGCCACTCTGTCCCTGCCTACTTGCAACGACCCGCCCTAGGCGACGGGGTACAACTGGGCGGCGGTCCCTGCGCTCAGTAAGTGCATGACAAACACGACAAACAAACAAGGGAATACAAGCAAGGGAAATGGGCAGTTGCTCGCGGAAACACCGTGAGCAACAGAGTAGTGAACGAGCCGAGTCAAGCCAGGAGAGTGCGAGGTACAAAGCGAAAAGCAGAAGAGTAGTCGGTAAGCCGGGGTCTGTATGGAGCAGGATCAAAAAGTAGCAGGAGCTGTAGCTGGGCCAGGAAACCTCAAGGAAAGAATTCACAAGCACAGATGGACAGGAAGAGCAGGCTTAAATAGACCGAGGGCGGGAGCTAGCTGAGTCTGGCCAGGTTGCGATAGGCTCTCCCACTCCTAAGCCTGCCAGCCTGAGTGGAGGAAGCTGGTGTCTGTCTCAGGGATGTACACTCAGGTGTTGACTGATTAATTCTGGGAGTTAACCCCGAAGCAGTGCCTGGCAGATCCTTTACAGTACCCCCCCTTTTATGAGGGGCCACCGGACCCTTTCTAAGTGGACCTGGCTTACTGGGGAAACGCAGGTGGAACCTCCTGACCAATACCCCAGCGTGAACATCCCGGGCGGGTACCCAAGTCCTCTCCTCGGGCCCGTATCCTCTCCAATGGACCAGGTACTGGAGGGAGCCTTGGACCATCTTGCTGTCCACGATCCTGGCCACCTCATATTCCACCCCCTCAGGGGTGAGGACGGGAACAGGAGGTTTCCTCGAGGGGGCCAAGGACGGGGAGCAGCGTTTCAGGAGGGAGGCATGAAACACGTTGTGTATACGAAAAGACGGGGGTAACTCCAGCCGGAAAGAGACAGGACTGAGGACCTCAATGACCTTATACGGCCCAATAAACCGGGGAGCAAACTTTTTGGACGGAACCTTGAGACGCAAGTTCCTGGATGACAACCACACCAGATCCCCGACCACAAACAGGGGGTTAGCAGAACGTCTTCTATCGGCCTGAGCCTTCTGTATGCTCTGGGACGCCTCTAGGTTCTTCTGAACCTGGGCCCAGACTGTGCACAGATCCCGATGAACGACCTCCACCTCGGGATTGTTGGAACAACCAGGTGAAACGGAGGAGAACCGTGGATTAAACCCAAAATTACAGAAAAAGGGAGAGACCCCTGACGAGTTACTGACCCGGTTATTAAGGGAAAATTCGGCGAGGGGAATGAAAGAAACCCAATCAAATTGACAGTCAGAGACAAAACATCTTAAGTATTGTTCTAGAGACTGATTAGTCCTCTCCGTTTGGCCATTGGTTTCGGGATGGAAAGCAGAGGAGAAGGACAGATCAATCCCCAACTTATTACAGAAGGCTCTCCAAAACAATGAAACAAATTGTACCCCTCTGTCAGAAACAATATTGACGGGGACCCCATGGAGACGCAGGATGTGTTTGATAAACAAGGTAGCCAACGTCTTGGCGTTGGGTAGTTTCTTGAGGGGCACAAAGTGGCACATTTTACTGAAGCGGTCTACCACCACCCACACCACCGACTTGCCTTGGGATGGAGGCAAATCGGTGATAAAATCCATGGAGATATGTGTCCAAGGTCTCTGGGGAATGGGCAACGAACGCAGTAAGCCCGCTGGTCGGGACCTGGGAGTCTTGGACCTGGCACAAACCTCACAGGCGGCGACGTAGGCCTTAACGTCTTTAGGCAAACCAGGCCACCAATAATTTCTGGTAATGAGGTGTTTGGTACCCAGGATGCCTGGATGGCCAGATAGTGCGGAGTCGTGATTTTCCCTAAGTACCCTTAGCCGGAATTGCAGGGGAACAAACAGCTTGTTCTCAGGAAGGTTCCCAGGAGCTGAACCTTGATCAGCAGCAATTTCAGAGACTAAATCGGACTCGATAGAGGAAATGACTATACCTGGAGGCAAAATACAAACAGGATCTTCCTCCGAAGGAGGGCTGGCCATGAAGCTACGCGACAGTGCATCCGCCTTAATATTTTTAGACCCGGCCCTATAGGTAACCAAAAAATTGAATCTGGTAAAAAACAACGCCCATCGAGCTTGTCTCGGGTTTAGCCTCCGGGCAGATTCTAGGAAAACCAGATTCTTGTGGTCGGTAAGGACCGTTACCTGGTGCCTAGCCCCCTCCAGGAAGTGGCGCCACTCTTCAAATGCCCATTTAATGGCTAAAAGTTCGCGGTTGCCAATATCATAGTTACACTCCGTGGGCGAAAACTTCCTAGAAAAGTAAGCACAGGGGCGGAGATGGGTGAGGGAGCTGGTACCCTGGGACAAGACGGCCCCCACTCCCACCTCGGACGCGTCAACCTCCACAATAAATGGCTCCCTTTGGTTGGGCTGAACCAGCACGGGGGCCGAGATAAAGCACTTCTTGAGGGTCTCAAAAGCCTGGACGGCCTCAGGGGGCCAATGGAGGACATCAGCACCCTTGCGAGTGAGGTCCGTAAGAGGCTTAGCGACGACCGAGAAGTTAGCAATAAATCTCCTGTAATAGTTAGCGAACCCCAAAAAACACTGTAGCGCTTTCAGGGAGGCAGGTTGGACCCATTCAGCCACAGCCTGAACCTTGGCAGGGTCCATGCGGAAATCATGAGGAGTGAGGATTTGACCTAAAAATGGTATCTCCTGTACCCCAAATACACATTTTTCGATTTTAGCAAACAGTTTGTTTTCTCGAAGGACCTGGAGCACTTTCCTGACATGCTCTATGTGGGAGGACCAGTCCCTGGAAAACACCAATATGTCATCAAGGTACACTACAAGAAATATCCCCAGGTAATTTCTCAAAATCTCATTTATGAAGTTCTGGAAGACCGCAGGGGCATTGCACAACCCAAAGGGCATGACGAGGTATTCGAAATGGCCTTCGGGCGTGTTAAACGCAGTCTTCCACTCATCCCCCTCTTTGATGCGAATAAGGTTATACGCCCCCCGTAGGTCCAATTTAGAGAACCATTGGGCCCCCTGAACCTGATTAAAGAGATCAGGAATCAAAGGAAGGGGATACTGGTTCCTTACCGTGACCTTATTCAGGCCACGGTAGTCAATGCATGGCCTAAGACCCCCATCCTTCTTCCCTACGAAGAAGAAGCCAGCACCTACCGGAGAAGAAGAGGGACGAATGTAACCCTTGGCCAGGGATTCCTGGATATACTCCCTCATGGCTTCACGTTCGGGACAAGAAAGGTTAAATATCCTACCCTTAGGAAGCTTAGCTCCTGGTACCAATTCGATAGCGCAATCGTATTCTCTATGAGGCGGTAATACTTCGGAGGCCTCTTTAGAGAAAACATCAGCGAAGTCCTGAACAAACTCGGGTAGCGTATTCACCTCCTTAGGGGGAGAAATAGAATTAACAGAAAAACATGACGTACAACATTCATTACCCCATTTGGTTAGCTCCCCAGTATTCCAGTCAAACGTAGGATTATGCAACTGCAACCAGGGAAGACCTAGAACCAAATCGTACGATAATCCCTGCATCAATAGTACAGAGCATTGCTCCAAATGCATGGAGCCAACAAGGAGTTCAAAAACAGGGGTATGCTGTGTAAAATAACCATTAGCAAGAGGAGTGGAGTCGATACCCACTACCGGAACAGGTTTAGGCAAATCAATCAGAGGCATAGCGAGAGACATAGCAAATTCCACAGACATGATATTAGTAGAGGACCCTGAATCCACGAAGGCACTGCCGGTAGCAGACCTACCACCAAAAGAGACCTGAAAGGGAAGCAATATCTTAGTACGTTTCATATTTACGGGAAATACCTGTGCGCCCAAGTGACCTCCCCGATGATCACTTAGACGCGGGAGCTCTCTGACAGCATTCTTACGCTTGGGACAGTTGTTTACTTGATGCTTGACATCCCCACAGTAGAAGCAGAGACCATTCTTCCTGCGGAATTCTCTACGTTGTTGAGGGGACACGGAGGCCCCGAGTTGCATAGGTATTTCTGAGTCTTTAGGGGAGAAACGAAGCAACGGGACTTCGGGAGGCATCATGGGGGAGTCGGAGGAAAAAACACATAAACGTTCACGTTGTCGTTCCCTGAGACGTCGGTCAAGTCGTACCACTAAAGCCATAACCTGGTCTAAGGAGTCAGAAGAGGGATAACTAACTAGCAGGTCTTTCAGGGCATTCGACAGACCCAACCTAAACTGGCACCTTAAGGCAGGGTCATTCCACCGAGAAGCTACGCACCACTTCCTAAAGTCAGAGCAATACTCCTCAACAGGTCTCTTACCCTGACGTAAGGTCACCAGCTGACTCTCGGCAAAGGCAGTTCTGTCAGTCTCGTCATAAATAAGTCCGAGGGCAGAAAAGAAACAATCAACGGAGGAAAGTTCAGGGGCGCCAGGAGCCAAGGAGAAGGCCCACTCTTGGGGCCCTTCCTGGAGCCGGGACATAATTATACCCACCCGCTGGCTCTCAGAACCTGAGGAGTGAGGCTTTAAGCGAAAGTAAAGCCTACAACTCTCCCGAAAGGAGAGAAAAGCCCTCCGGTCACCTGAGAACCGGTCGGGCAACTTGAGGTGGGGTTCAAGGGGTGCGGTGAGGGGAACTACCAAGGTAGCATCAGGCTGGTTGACCCTCTGAGCCAGGGCCTGGACCTGTAGGGAGAGACCCTGCATTTGCTGAGCCAGGGTTTCACGGGGTTCCATAATGGTGTCAGGGACCAGGGTAGACTAGGTATACGGCTTGTGAATTTGTACTGGTGGGGGGGGTAGGGAAACGGACAAGTGAGCCCTAATCTACCCGCCACTCTGTCCCTGCCTACTTGCAACGACCCGCCCTAGGCGACGGGGTACAACTGGGCGGCGGTCCCTGCGCTCAGTAAGTGCATGACAAACACGACAAACAAACAAGGGAATACAAGCAAGGGAAATGGGCAGTTGCTCGCGGAAACACCGTGAGCAACAGAGTAGTGAACGAGCCGAGTCAAGCCAGGAGAGTGCGAGGTACAAAGCGAAAAGCAGAAGAGTAGTCGGTAAGCCGGGGTCTGTATGGAGCAGGATCAAAAAGTAGCAGGAGCTGTAGCTGGGCCAGGAAACCTCAAGGAAAGAATTCACAAGCACAGATGGACAGGAAGAGCAGGCTTAAATAGACCGAGGGCGGGAGCTAGCTGAGTCTGGCCAGGTTGCGATAGGCTCTCCCACTCCTAAGCCTGCCAGCCTGAGTGGAGGAAGCTGGTGTCTGTCTCAGGGATGTACACTCAGGTGTTGACTGATTAATTCTGGGAGTTAACCCCGAAGCAGTGCCTGGCAGATCCTTTACACCCGTACTGAAAACATGATTACAGTACGGGACAGTTGTCCTGCAGAGAGGCAGGGACTCTTAGCATCGTACATAACTATGATGCTAGGAGCCCGGCTCCCTGCACTGAGTTCGGTCCGGGACTTCCGCCCGAAATACGTCCATCGATTACGGACGTTAAAGTGGTCGTGTGAACCCAGCCTCAGACTACAGACAGGTTGTTTGTAGTCTGTAACCCTGGAGACAAATAGGTCTGCATGGGATCTTTATACACAAAACAATAGGATATTTTTAATCAAGACTATTCAAAAAGTTGCTTAATTATTATTATTTTTTAGATGTATAGGAGCAATAAAAACTTTGAGTTGCAAATGTTTCTCTCCAGATTATATACTGGTGATAAATCTTATGGGGAACTCAGTTGTGGTCCTTGTGGACCTTGACTCCATCCAATGGTTGCCTAATACATTCAAAGTTCCTGTTTGTAGCAGAGTTGTGACAATCTGTGGAAGATATAGAAAAAGCAGAGTGTGTGTGGCTGATTCCATATCCCCTGTTAACTATAATGGAGAATGACTGTTCATTTGCAGCCGTGTCCTACACTGCTTATGGAAAGAAATAACAGCAGTGGAACCAGCACGATCAAACATTTATGGCTGGTCCTGTGGATATGCCATACATATGTATACACCGGTGCTGATGTTGACCACAAAAAAAAAAACAACAGATTAGAGATTGATCAAAAAAGTTTTTTAATCTGACCAGAAGATGACATGTTCATTAATTGTTCATACTTTATGCTCAATGTCATAGCTTTGGATCTCATTATTTATGGAACTTGGATTATACTGTAGTCTGGTCACATCTTCTAGTGATTTTATCATTTTCTTAAGGTGGAAACATGTATTTATCTTAATGTGTTGGAATTTATCTAAGGTCATGGAAAGGATAAGGGCTAAGCAAGCACCAAGTCCTCTGGTCCTATGTGGTTTGGGGTGAGCTGGTGTAACCTAGCGCCAGAAGGGGGGGGGCACATTTAAATTTATGCTATGGGTTCCCTCACCACTATCCAAGCACCGGGACATACATATACAGTGAAGGAAATAAGTATTTGATCCCTTGCTGATTTTGTATGTTTGCCCACTGTCAAAGTCATGAACAGTCTAGAATTTTTAGGCTAGGTTAATTTTACCAGTGAGAGATAGATTATATAAAAAAAAAAAAAAAGAAAATCACTTTGTCAAAATTATATATATGTATTTGCATTGTGCACAGAGAAATAAGTATTTGATCCCCTACCAACCATTAAGAGTTCAGCCTCCTCCAGACCAGTTACACGCTCCAAATTAACTTGGTGCCTGCATTAAAGACAACTGTCTTAAATGGTCACCTGTATAAAAGACTCCTGTCCACAGACTCAATTAATCAGTCTGACTTTAACCTCTACAGCATGGGCAAGACCAAAGAGCTTTCTAAGATTGTCAGGGACAAGATCATAGACCTGCACAAGGCTGGAATGGACTACAAAACCATAAGTAAGACGCTGGGTGAGAAGGAGACAACTGTTGGTGCAATAGTAAGAAAATGGAAGACATACAAAATGACTGTCAATCGACCCCGATCTGGGGCTCCATGCAAAATCTCACCTCGTGGAGTATCCTTGATTCTGAGGAAGGTGAGAGCTCAGCCGAAAACTACACGGGGGGAACTTGTTAATGATCTCAAGGTTGCTGGGACCACAGTCACCAAGAAAACCATTGGTAACACATTACGCCGTAATGGATTAAAATCCTGCAGTGCCCGCAAGGTCCCCCTGCTCAAGAAGGCACATGTACAGGCCCGTCTGAAGTTTGCAAATGAACATCTGGATGATTCTGAGAGTGATTGGGAGAAGGTGTTGTGGTCAGATGGGACTAAAATTGAGCTCTTTGGCATTAACTCAACTCGCCATGTTTGGAGGAAGAGAAATGCTGCCTATGACCCAAAGAACACCGTCCCCACTGTCAAGCATGGAGGTGGAAACATTATGTTTTGGGGGTGTTTCTCTGCTAAGGGCACAGGACTACTTCACCGCATCAATGGGAGAATGGATGGAGCCATGTACCGTCAAATCCTGAGTGACAACCTCCTTCCCTCCACCAGGACATTAAAAATGGCGGGTCTTCCAGCGTGACAATGACCCGAAACATACAGCCAAGGCAACAAAGGAGTGGCTCAAAAAAAGCACATTAAGGTCATGGAGTAGCCTAGCCAGTCTCCAGACCTTAATCCCATCGAAAACTTATGGAGGGAGCTGAAGATCCGAGTTGCCAAGCGACAGCCTCGAAATCTTAATGATTTACAGATGATCTGCAAAGAGGAGTGGGCCAAAATTCCATCCAACATGTGTGCAAACCTCATCATCAACTACAAAAAACGTCTGACTGCTGTGCTTGCCAACAAGGGTTTTGCCACCAAGTATTAAGTCTTGTTTGCCAAAGGGATCAAATACTTATTTCTCTGTGCACGATGCAAATAAATATATATAATTTTGACAATGTGATTTTCTTTTTTTTTAAATATAATCTATCTCTTACTGTTAAAATTAACCTAGCCTAAAAATTCTAGACTGTTCATGTCTTTGACAGTGGGCAAACTTACAAAATCAGCAAGGGATCAAATACTTATTTCCTTCACTGTAACTGATGGTGAACCTAGAATTGTCTGGAATTTTAATATGATGTGGTCATCAGGTTATGCCGATAACCATCATTGTGTTGATGTCACTATTCTCATTCATAGTAATTATGATATGGTCTTTTGTATTTTGGGTGATTTTATATTTTTTAGACACATTACCTACTGTACACACAATTAATATTTGGTATCTTTATTGGTGTCTATAGGGACTAAACTCGCTCAACTAGTTTGTTTGGGTTGCCAGGATTTTCTCCCCCATTTACAATTATAATAAAAGTAATGAACCAACACAGATCAATCTGGTCTAATATTGGGGCCAGATTAATGTATATGACAGAACAGGGCGTATATGGCCCCTTTACCACCTGAACTCTACATAATTTATTTTATTTGCTCATGAAGCTTCGCCTGTAAACATGTCACTTTTGGCTGATAAAGACTTTATTAACTAGACACCGAATAAGAGCAAGAGATGCCAGATGCTCCCAGAAAATGAGTCCTGCTCGTACAAGGCATGTAAGCCATTGTTATTATCTACCAGCTTCCTGCTAACATCTGCCTCTATTAAATCACGGGCACTGACAAACATGGTTCTCCCACTTACATAATGGTTGTATCATTAGAACATGAAAACTCGATAGATCACATTACAGAGGTGGCATTATTATAAAAAAAGTTTGTGTTTTACGATTGTAGAAAAGCTGATATGGACTATGCAGGGAAATGCTCAATTTCAACTGGTTCAAATAATGGTTGTGTGAAAATGTACAATATCCAGTCCATCGATAATATTCAATGACAAATATTTAATATACATAAAAATAATATCAAATAACCAATAAATAATATACAATGAAGACATTAAAATATTATTTATTAGGTTTTTGCAGTTACCAGAAAGTATATAAAAAACAAAATTGGTAAAAAGGTTCGAATTTTTTTTGGGGATCCCCTGGTTGTGTAAACAGTTGATGATGATGATAGTTGTTAAACAGTTTTTTGTCACACTAAAATGTAATACAATAAAACATTCACATAGCGGCTTCCCATTCAATAAGTCGTCTTACTCAACTTCATCGTCTCAGAAAGCACAGAATTTTTAAAGTAAACTGATTCCCTTGCTGTGCATCCGTTAATATTTGTTATTGGATATTATCTGTGGACTTAGTATTGTAAGCTTGTGTGTATGTAATGTGCAGCACTAACTATTTTTGTCTATTTTATTTGGCAGTTTGTCGTCAAGAATGGTATGTTTTGTATGCAGAGGCATAGCTTGAAGGTCTTAGGCCCCTGGCATAGTACAGGGAAAATAAACACAGTGATGTCACAAAACCGGGATAATAAGCACCTATGTCACAATACAGAGATAATAAACATAGTGATGTCACAATAAAAGGATAATAAACACTGATATCTCAATGCAGAGAAAATAAACACTGTGAAAACCAGACGTGGGATTCAAATTTTTAAACACAGGGTCTCTAATCTGCCGACAAAGATATACACAACCAGGGGAGAATCACTAGGGGTCGCGCCATGGAAAAAAATTATGACTCTAATAATCAAATAAAGAAATTATAATATTACAAATACACTAAATATTAATGTGTACTCTAAATAAATATTTTCGTATGTGTAAAGGATCTGCCAGGCACAGCTTCGGGGTTAACGCCCATAGGTAATCAGTCTTCACCTGAGTCTATGTCTCTGAGACTGACTCCAGCTTCCACCACTCAGGCTGGCAGGCTTAGGAGTGGGAGAGCCTATCACAGCCTGGCCAGACTCAGCTAGCTCCCGCCCTCTGTCTATTTATACCTGCCTTTCCTGTTCCTCCTTGCTTGTGATTCTTTCCGTGTGGTTTCCTGGCCCTGCTACAGCTCCTACTATTTGATCCTGCTCCATACTGACCCTGGCTTACTGACTACTCTCCTGCTCTGCGTTTTGTACCTCGTGCTCTCCTGGTTTGAATTGGCTCGTTCACCACTCTGGTTGCTCACGGTGTTTCCGTGGGCAACTGCCCCTTTCCCTTTGCTTTGTATTCCCTTGTATGTTTGTCTCGTGCACTTACTGAGCGTAGGGACTGCCGCCCAGTTGTACCCCGTCGCCTAGGGCGGGTCGTTGCAAGTAGGCAGGGACAGAGTGGCGGGTAGATTAGGGCTCACTTGTTCGTTTCCCTACTCCCGTCGTTACAGTATGTAACAGTAATATCCTAGAAGCTTTCCAAGTTTGTTTGGCTCCCTGTCCACACTTGTTATAATAAATTCAGCCATTACGTACAGATCTATATGATCACATTCAGTACCCTAAGTGTGCTAACCATGCTCAGCTGTGCACTGTGAGAAGTGCGCCTAGTGGATAAATATGGTGCCAGAACTAAGCTCAGTACATATATACAGAATCAGAACAAAGCTCAGTACATATATACAGAACCAGAACAAAGATCAGTACATAAATATAGCACCAGAACCAAGCTCACAACATAAATATGGCACCAGAACCAGGCTCAGTACATACAGTGAAGGAAATAAGTATTTGATCCCTTGCTGATTTTGTAAGTTTGCCCACTGTCAAAGACATGAACAGTCTAGAATTTTTAGGCTACGTTAATTTTACCAGTGAGAGATAGATTATATAAAAAAAAAAAAAAAAAAATAACATTGTCAAAATTATATATATTTATTTGCATTGTGCACAGAGAAATAAGTATTTGATCCCTTTGGCAAACAAGACTTAATACTTGGTGGCAAAACCCTTGTTGGCACGCACAGCAGTCAGACATTTTTAGTAGTTGATGATGAGGTTTGCACACATGTTAGATGGAATTTTGGCCCACTCCTCTTTGCAGATCATCTGTAAATCATTAAGATTTCGTGGCTGTCGCTTGGCAACTCGGATCTTCAGCTCCCTCCATAAGTTTTCGATGGGATTAAGGTTTGGAGACTGGCTAGGCCACTCCATGACCTTAATGTGCTTCTTTTTGAGCCACTCCTTTGTTGCCTTGGCTGTATGTTTCGGGTAATTGTCGTGCTGGAAGACCCAGCCACGAGCCATTTTTAATGTCCTGGTGGAGGGAAGGAGGTTGTCACTCAGGATTTGACAGTACATGGCTCCATCCATTCTCCCATTGATGCGGTGAAGTAGTCCTGTGCCCTTAGCAGAGAAACACCCCCAAAACATAATGTTTCCACCTCCATGCTTGACAGTGGGTACGGTGTTCTTTGGGTCATGGGCAGCATTTCTCTTCCTTCAAAAACGGCGAGTTAAGTTAATGCCAAAGAGCTCAATTTTAGTCTCATCTGACCACAGCACCTTCTCCCAATCACTCTCAGAATCATCCAGATGTTCATTTGCAAACTTCAGACGGGCCTGTACATGTGCCTTCTTGAGCAGGGGGACCTTGCGGGCACTGCAGGATTTTAATCCATTACGGCGTAATGTGTTACCAATGGTTTTCTTGGTGACTGTGGTCCCAGCTGCCTTGAGATCATTAACAAGTTCCTCCCGTGTAGTTTTCGGCTGAGCTCTCACCTTCCTCAGGATCAAGGATACCCCACGAGGTGAGATTTTGCATGGAGCCCCTGATCGATGTCGATTGACGGTAATTTTGTATGTCTTCCATTTTCTTACTATTGCACCAACTGTTGTCTCCTTCTCTCCCAGCGTCTTACTTATGGTTTTGTAGCCCATTCCAGCCTTGTGCAGGTCTATGATCTTGTCCCTGAAATCCTTAGAAAGCTCTTTGGTCTTGCCCATGTTGTAGAGGTTAGAGTCAGACTGATTAATTGAGTCTGTGGACAGGAGTCTTTTATACAGGTGACCATGTAAGACAGCAGTCTTTAATGCAGGCACCAAGTTGATTTGGAGCGTGTAACTGGTCTGGAGGAGGCTGAACTCTTAATGGTTGGTAGGGGATCAAATACTTATTTCTCTGTGCACAATGCAAATAAATATATAGAATTTTGACTATGTGATTTTCTTATTTTTTTTTAATATAATCTATCTCTCACTGGTAAAATTAACCTAGCCTAAAAATTCTAGACTGTTCATGACTTTGACAGTGGGCAAACTTACAAAATCAGCAAGGGATAAAATACTTATTTCCTCCACTGTATATACACCACCAGAACAAAGCTCAGTACATATATACAGCACCAGAACAAAGCTCAGTACATATATACAGCACCAGAACAAAGCCCAGTACAGCTCAATGCAAACACATTTACAGTATATACAGTGCCAAAACCAAGCTACAAACATAAAGACAGCACCAGAGCCAAGCTCTGTACATAAATACACAAAAATAGAGATAGGACCCAGATAGTTGGTGGGCTAATTTACAATCAATAGAAACAACTGCCTGCCGGCAAAGGCCCTTATTTTCCAACTACCAATAGAAAAAATAACAAAGTTTTATTAGGCTATTACAGCAAAAAGACGCACCACATAGAAATTAAAAGTTAGTGTTCACTGCTGATAGTAACTAGCATAATGCAGAGTGTGCCAGTAACAATTCTAAGGTGCCAGCGGCTGCAGCACGCTGCACCCTGACTAGAGTCAGAATCAGTGTAATTATCAAGGACCAGCAGCAACAAGTTAAAATTTCAAAAAAGCCCCCTTGACATGTTTCGCTGCAGATGACCCTGAAGACGCTGCATCTGCAGCGAAACATGTCGGGGGGGGGGGGCTTTTTTGAAATGTTAACTTGTATAAATACGGCACCATGACCGAACTCAGTACATAAATACAGTAACAGAACCAAGCTTGGTACATATATATATATATATATATATATATATATACTGCACCAAATGCAAGCTCAGTACATATATACAGCATGAGAATTAAGCTCAGTACACAAATACAGCACCAGAACCAAGTTTAGCAAATATATACAGCACCAGAACCAAGCCTAGTACAGCTCACTACTGCACTAACACCAAGCTTGGCACATAAATACAGCACCAGAACAAAAGCTGAGTACATACATACAGCACCAGAACAAAGCTCAGTAAATATATATGGCACCAGAACAAAGCTCAGTACATAAAATCAGCACTCTTTTTATATGTACTATGCTGTGTTCTGGTACTACATTTATGTACTGAGCTTGGTTATGGTACTGTATAATGCTAACACCCATCATCTTGCTGCAAATCATACAGTAACTACAGTACTGATCAGTCAGAGGGAGAATAAACATTTACATTCAATGACTCACAGATGACCACTTCTCTGATTTTAGACATTAGTTTTCTCTTCTCTTCTCTATCCGGTCCAGACCTCATAGTGACTTCTACTGGCCACGATCCATTTCTGCAGAGTTTGCCACTCAGATGTTTTTGGCTCCTCATTTTTCCAACATTTACACACCTATAAACTAAAATAAAATTCTCATGGTGCCACATACTGCGCCTGTAAATCTGTGCCATGTGCCTGTAGGACCATAATGAATGGTCCTGGGCTGCAGCAATATACTAGGTTGCATAGCTGTATTTTTAATTTTCACTGCTTATCTGCAGGCAAAGATACTTCTACAGTAATCTGCATCTGACACATGACTGAACCTTCCAATCCCATCATTGCTGTATTTACATCCAATAATGAGTCCATTCCGCAATGATGACCTTTCTACCAGTTTAGTCCCACAGATGTACAAAACACTGAACAAAAAAAGGTTTATTATATGTTTATTATAAGTTTATTACCATACACTGTGTCCGTGAATGTCATAGTACCAAACACTGCACCCCCGAATATGCAGCCACACACAGTGTTCCTGAATGCACTTATGTCACACACTGTAAAATAAAGCAACAAACACAGTCCCCCCTGTAAACAGTGCCACTCACAATGCCCCCTGTAGCTAGTGCCCCACATAGAGCCCACTGTAGATAATTCTCCACATAGAGCCCCCTGTAGATAGTGTCCTGTATTGAGTCCCCTGTAGACAGTACCCCACATAGAGCCCACTGTAGATAATTCTCCACATGGAGCCCCCTGTAGATAGTGCCCTGAATAGAACCCCATGTAGCTAATGCCCCACATAGAGCCCCGTGTAGATAGTTCCCTGTTAAACTCAATAGAGAAATTTGGCAAAAAATGTTCAGCGAATCAGCAGAATTATAATCCGCACTGCTGGTCAATTTCTGCACGTATTCTTTAGGGTATTTCATGTATTACATGGACAAACATTCATCTAAATGGCCGCCATATAATGCTACTTGTGGAATGGCATCCAACTCACCCCAACACAGTGGCTAATAGATCAAAAGGTAGGGACATTATTTTGTGGGACTACGAGGAGCTAAATAACACCATGTTTTCTGGAGTAGATATGGCAGAGAAGTGCTGCAGCAGCAATGATGGTACAGGTAAATAGTTGCTTTTTCATCACCTTTCTCATCTCAGGCAGCACCATTCTGGAGGCAGCACCATCCTGCAAGACTTCACTGGGCGGAACATACAGTTTTTACAAACACTGAAGACTGGGCGTAACAGCGGATCTATTCATTAAAATAAGAGGAAATGGGACTCCGGAATCAAGAAAATAGGGGGCTAAGGAAAACCTAATCCAATAAATCAGATGTGTCCTACCTGTCATCTACACACATTTGTTGCACCCTTGAGGCACTTTGTGCATTTTGCCTCACTGGATGGAAACATGTACAAACAATGCTCCATGGGAAAATAGTATGCAAAATAGCTCTCCCCCAGGAGGAAGAAAACATTCTCTATAGCGCCACCTATAGGTGACTGCTCTGTAAGATGATAAGAAAACCTATATACGCCTCATATAATTATATCCAGAAAAAAGTCTTTAAGACATATGTAAGTCCAAAAATATAAATTGTATTATTCCACAAATTGGAAATCCACTCTACCTAGGTAAAGTCTGTTAAAGATGTTAAACTGGCTACAATACATAAGTAATGGGCATGGTTACATATCTATTACCTGTGGCTGACATGATGGCTGTTGACGGTCTCAGGAGAGGAACACCTCGATGCGCGTTTCGCACCCTTCGTCAGGTGTAAGATGATGTTCGATCCTCCTTCCCATGAGGTAGATTTGCTGCAGAAATTTCTGTGACTGAAAATCAGCTTGATTTACCTGAATGGGGTTGTTTTGGTAGAAAGTTTTGGAACTATGACGCTAAACTATTTAAGTAGAGTACTCTATAGCAATTAGGTTCATACACCTATGTCACAAACCATTGCAATCTATATTTTATTTCTATTGTGTTATTTAATCTACAATTTTATAGAAATACATGGATAATAAACACAGTGAAGTCACAGTACAGGGATTATAAACACACTGATGTAACAATACAGAGATAATAAAAACAGTTATGTCACAGTACAAGGATAATAATTTTCCCTAACATCATAGGCAAACATTGATGTCACAGCACAGGGATGATGTTACAGAACAGGGATGATGTTACAGAAAAGGTATAATAAACATAGTGAGGTCACAGCTAAAGGTTCTAAGGACCAGAGTGATGTCACAGTACATAGATAAAAAACACGGGTATCCTCTTATTGCTTATATATAATATATATTTATTGAGTTTTTGTAATTACACTTTTTCCTCTTGCAGTGGTGTTTTAGAGTTATTTACTATGTATGCTATATATGGCACTGTGATAGTTATTACCCCAATCCATATTATATACCTTGTACTTAATTTCCACACATAGGATGTCTAGATACATCTATCAACTTTGTGATACTATTAACCTACATCTGTTACGTCCTCCAAACAACCAAGCACTTGCTGTTACTGTGTTACTAAGTATATCTATCCTCCTGGTAGAAGTGTGCATGCGCCCGGGTCCTTGACAACTGGCTTCCGGCTTTCTACATCACATGCTGGATACTGATGACAAGCACCTGTCTTCAAATTACCGGCGTCTGATGTTATTGGATGCCTGGATCAGGAAGCTGTGGGTATTTCATACACGGAGGACATGCTGCCATACTTTCCTAACTATGTAATTTCAATTAAATAACTAAAGTTCAATAACCACAAGCTTTTGTTTGATTGGAGAAGGGGTCACTAGGTAGTGCGCACCACCCCCAGACAAAGACTTTCAGCCGAAACGCGCATCGAGGCGGACACCACTCTGTTGGTACAAATCACATGGCTATGTACATTAACAAGGTTATATGATTTTATGAATGTTAAAGGGGTTGTCCACGTTCTGACAACTGATAACCTATCCACCGGACTGCCCTTATAAACTGAAGCTACTGTAGTCAGTTATGCCTGCAGTTTACCTCATTCGATCGACAGATAGATTATAAATTCAGAGGAAAAGATCTTATTCAGCTTCGGTCTGCTCTATTCAGGTGGTTTTGAATGTCATATGGAGGAGTATATTTGATACACTATAAGGTAAACCTTAGCGCATATTAACTTATTAGTATAAATGGTGTTTCAGCTTATTAGTTTACATACTTGTAAATGAGGATGTGACTTTGTCACTTATCTATCATGTCTATGTCGTTTTTTTAAGCCCCATCTCTTTATAGTAGTGATCGTTTTATAGATATATCATGGTTTTAAAGAAGAAAAAGCTTCTTTATCCTATATTTCACAGATAGAATTCCAACCTGTGGCAATGATGGCAGCTCATTTTGAGAACAAACATCTAAGTCACTGTGTCTGCAGATACTGCTGTCTCAGGCAGATAAGAATTTCTCCCTTATTATGGCAAACATGGAACCATTCTATCTGATATAGGAAAAAAAACATAAAATATGCGGGCTTGAAATTTATAAAAATAATTGATTAAAGAGGAATGAATCTAAATGTAGATTAATATTTTAATAGATTAAGATTATAAAATATGAAAAAAGTCTTAATACACCAAGTCTTAACTTTACCTTTTTTTATTCACATTAAGGATTTCTCTTAATGTATTTTTATTTAAAAAAAAAAATTCTAATAATAATATTAATAATGAAGTGGATCCTCTTCTTTTGTATTTTTTTTTTATATATTGCCAAAAAAAGTAGTTACGTTCTGTCCACACAAGCTTTTTTATTTCTACCGGATTTTTTTTCCCCAATGCCATCAGTTTAAAATCCCACCCAACCCATCACATTAAATCTTTACTAAAGAAAGACTCTTTGGATCTTCTTGCCGATCTCTCTTTCCCAGATCCTTATAAAACTGAAGCATGTACGAGTAATTTGTATAATTGTTATCAAAATGACTGCATTTTATTCAACAATATATGTATGAGGTATGTTTTAAGATTCTCTTAAAAGAACACATTCCCCATCACTTGAATACATAGGATACATGACATCATCAGGCATTCCAAACTAATGAATACCAGATGTGTTTGAAGGGATTCAATTAGGAGGAAACTTGTTACCCGATATAGTGGACGTACACATTGTATACTTGGCATCATCTGATTGGTTAATGTGTGTTAAGTGAAAGCATGAACCTATAAATAAAGGCTCCGTTCGCAGTCCTTTTCTATTTCTGTACATCAAACCATTGTATGTGCAATCTCTCCCAATCGGTGATGTCTGTGAATTTAAATAAATCCTGGATAAATTCTGTTATCGAGAAAAAGAACTCAAGTGTGATGATGATCACTCTAACATTTGGAGGCGCCAGCGAGATTCTCATTAAAACCCGCCTGATCCGAAACTAGTGTGAAATTCCCCATTGGAGGAAGGGAGATAAAAACTGGTGAGTAAGCCATTATCTTGCTATTCAAACTCTCTCCCTCTCTCTGTGGGTAAGTCCCTTGCGGGTCTGCTGGGCAGCAGGGAATCTCGAAGAATTTGTCTGGGATCCTGTATGTTTTATATGTGCGTGCTTTATGTAGGCTAAGCGTGTGATTGAAATATGAGGGGAATAGCTGTTTGTCTATCGAGAAAAGGAACTCAAGAGGGATGATCACACTAACAAGCGCTAAAATAATAAAATAAGCTAGAAATCCAGGACCCAACTGTTGGTCCTGAACATAATCTTCCTCTCTCTGATGTTGAAACTTACAATATCATAATCGACTACGCTAATATTTCTGCTAAAAAAAAATGGAAACCTTACGGAGCGGAAACAAACGGAAACCAATTGCAACGGAAGCATTTCCATTGAGATCAATAGTAATGCCAAGGAAAGCTATGGTTTCCGTTTGGCTTCCGTTTATCAGGTGCTCTGATGGAAAGGTTGAACGGAACCCATGAACGCAAGCCCAACGCTGATGTGAATACAGCCTTATTTGTTAACTAAGCCATGGGCATTGTCCCTCGAGAAAGTGATGGGTTTCAAATTAGCTTTAAAAGGAGTTTTGCAGGACCTTTATTGTGTCATAACCTGGCCCCATTGTCGAATCCTCTCATACTCTTGTGGGCCAGTGCAATTCTAAAAGGGGTTGTACATTTTTAACTGCATTAACCCTCATGGTTAAAGAACCTGATCCTTTTTAGATGCATCCTGCACCATTAGGGTATGTGCACACACACTAATTACGTCCGTAATTGACGGACGTATTTCAGCCGCAAGTACCGGACCGAACACAGTGCAGGGAGCCGGGCTCCTAGCATCATACTTATGTACGATGCTAGGAGTCCCTGCCTCGCTGCAGGACAACTGTCCCGTACTGTAATCATGTTTTCAGTACGGGACAGTAGTTCCACGGAGAGGCAGGGACTCCTAGCATCGTACATAAGTATGATGCTAGGAGCCCGGCTCCCTGCACTGTGTTCGGTCGGGTACTTGCGGCCGAAATACGTCCGTCAATTACGGACGTAATTAGTGTGTGTGCACATACCCTGACACTGCACTATTGTATTCCCAATAAAGTTTCTTGTGTAGGACACTATAGTATAGGCTCTTCTCATTGGCCACAAGGGCAGAAGTCCCCCAAAGTATATAACCCATTTAATTTTCCTCCCTTTATTTCTATGTCTTCTTACCAGAAAATATTAATACAGCTGACGATTGAAATCTTAAGAACATATTATCTAGACAAATCGGTGATTCTGCAAAAAATCACACTTTCTCTTCAACTGCTTGACCCAGAATAGATCTCTAGTAGCAGGTGCAAAATTATTCTGAATAATGTCTTAAGGGCACAGGACATTTTTATCTCATTAATGCTGGTGTTACAAAACAATGAAAGGTGTAAAAATCTATATCCCTGAGGCAAACATCATTTAAATACCAAGCCACAAAATTCATGATGCAAGATTTCAATTTACAAGTTATGTAGACTATTAATAGTAGCAGGCTTTCAATAAAACACTTAAAGGTGAAAGGTTACCAAAAGTAATTGCAAGTCAAATTCTATGAAAGGTTCTGACAATGAGCGTATGCGTTTCTTAAAATACAATCTGTTATGAAACATAAAGTGCCCATTTTCACACAAAGTAAAATAATAGCTTCAGTGGAATCAACTGGAAAAGTAAAACCTTCAGGCATGCACTGATCATATATACAAATTCCATTTGACCCATACAGCTAGTGTATTAAAGAAAACCTCTAACCAGCACAGGGACCTTTAAAGATCCCCTAATGAAGGCATTTTATAGTAATTGCCACATTTGCCTGCGTCTGATCTGAGCCCTCTCCGCCATTCAACATAGACAAGAGGGAATACGTGACACACTTTCCTGCAGACCTCACTCCTAGGACATATGGATAGGAGTTCTGCTGATGGGAAAACCCCCGATATGTCCTCCTCCGAACACACTAATAATGCAGAATTTTCAAACACTTGTAAAAAATGCCAACTGTTTTAAGCATTTTTTTAATGTCATTTTTAATAGCATTTGTTGTTTTGTAAAATTTCAGACATGTTTGTTTTTTTCTGCCATTTTTCAAGTCCTAGAGGGAAGGCTATGGAAAAAACACCAGAACAAAATGCCGAACCCAGAGCATGCTGCGTTTTGAAAAAAATGCCACAATGATATACTTAGGCTGTGTTCACATCAGCGTTGGTTTCCGTTCATGGTTTCCCTTGCAGCTTTCAGTCGGCGGAACCCATGAACGGAAACCCAAATGGAAACCAAAGCTTCCGTTTGCATTACCATTAATTTCAATGGTAGTGCTTCCATTGCAAATGGTTTTCGTTTGTTTCCGTTTGGCTTTCCATTCATGATTTCCTATGACGAAAAACTGCAACAGAACCCATGAACAGAAACCAAAGCTGATGTGAATAGGCCCATATACCGGAAAGGGCTGTGTGAGACTGGCAGGGAAATCCTTTGTGCTAACTACTAATACTGTCAATATTATTACTTAGCACAGAGGATTTCTCTGCCTGTCACACACAGTCCTTTTGATTGCATATGGGTCATACTGTAAACTTCTCCTCCCCCTTCTCTGGTTGCTATTTTTGTCAATCACTTTTGTTAATTGTGACAAGTCAGGAAGATTTAACCCTCACACTGCTTTCCTGAAGAGTAACTGTAAATTCACACATCGCGGATTTGGCGCAGATTATCATTGCGGATTTACCCTCTGCAATACAAAAGGGTGAGAGCTGCATCAAATCTGCAACAAATCCGCGACGTGTGAATGGTTACAAGAAGCGGTGTGAGTGATAAATCTGACTTGTTGCTGCAATAGACAAAAGTGAGTGATCAGGAGACATCAGAAGCCAGAGAACTAAGAGAGAAGCCGACTACCCTCACACCTCATGGACCCTGAAGAGAACTACTGTGCCACATACTGTGTGACATCCACAGTATGCACTTCCTTAGAAACCAATAAAAAATACAGTGAAAGGAAATAATAAAGGCTGAGTGGACATGTGCAAGGTTGCTTTCTCCTGTCAGGATGCAGAACTTTACAGTCCTTTACAGCTTTACAGTACGCTCTGAGGAAGTCACGTGGTGACGAAACGCGTCAGCGTACGCCCCCTTCTTTGATGTCACAAGCCGAGTAGTATGTGAACTTACCTGCGGAGTTATTTGCCACACATGCACCATTCAACTGCACCATGTTTATGCCGATGAAACCCAGATAAACTGAGACCTTTTGACTGATATATATGCGGTTTGTTCCTTCTAATTCTTGCTTGAAATTGGTATTATATACCATATGATCTACAAAGGAACTTCATTAGGACGGACAATCTCCTCCAGTTACTGCTATTACCTTCTGTGTTCTCTTCTTGCTTTTTTCATTGGCTGCTAGCCACAACACGGACTGCTGGAAAAAGCAAGGACCTGGCAAACCAACAGATCGATACTAATATGGAACTCAGTGCCTATTCCCTGATCTACATTCCAGGAGTTATATCAACTGGTGATGAGTATATGATTTGATATGTGCCATTGGATAATAATCTCTGTTGGTTTTTGCCTCTATTCATGTTCATGTGATCGATTGCAATTCTTTGATACAACAAGGCTTATGGGCTATATATGTTGATACTATTATATACGTGCATTAAGAGGTTGTATTCACCTTATATCTACAGCTGACACTAATTTCAATCCTTGTGTGGCATATATTTATTGATTGAACGGCCCACATACTACTCTTTACCTAACGGGTTTATTCTTAGCTCACACTTATATATGTCTTATTAAATTTCAAACTATCAGATACTGCAAATTATATGCTACATTATTTCTGTATTGTCTATGTCATTATATATGAATGGTAAAGATAATTTATGTGAGCTAATTATTAGTAACTCGGCCTATTTTTGCTTGTTCATTTAATGTGTTTGTGTTGTGTTTATTTTGTCATTTTTGACACAGTTTTGCACTTAGTGCCATCTCTGTCATATTTTAATTAATTGTTTAATACATTTTGATACTTTTATAAACATGCTGAGCCGAGTGCCTATTTACCAGTGGTAATCCCTGTTTATTCCTTATTTCTCCACCCTTTTCCCGTTCCCTCCTCCAATTTTTTGAATATCACTCTCATTCACTGGTCGGCACCGTACGATTTGTACTGAGCTCTAGCATTTGATATGATCTGGTTCTCATATTTACTTTACAGTCCTAACAAGCTGAGAAGTTTCCCAAGCTAAACTGCAATGCTACTGCAGAGGCTCTGCTCCTTTCCTGACAAGCAGGGCAGAAATCTATTTCTATTGGCTGATCCTCAGTGAACAGAGGATCACTATGCAGAGACCTGGCTGTGGGGAGAGAGTGACTGAGCATGCGTATCCACCAGCACTCAGCTCATTAGGTGGATGTGCACATTGCTATAAACTTTAAAAACCAGATGACAGCATACTATGTTAAGTAAATGTCATAACTCTTCACTGGACCATTTTTTTAACAGCATGTAAATAACATTCATTATTTATCATCTTTAAAATAATCTGATATTTAATGGTGGGACAACCCCTTTAACACTAGACCTGCAATCATAGGTATTTTTCATATATATATATATATATATATATATATATATATATATATATATATAGGCATATCAGAGAAGTACACAATTTGACAAATTGTTTCTTTGGTCTTTTTTATACCCCTGATGTCTGATTTTGTGAGTAAGGTTATATGTAGCTGGCGCCTACTTTCACCTAATACTGTTCTGAAACATAAATTGGTGACTGATCGCCGGCTCCTCTTCATAGCTGCACAACTTTTGGTGATATGTTGGTTCAAAGTGACTTTAAATCTCTGTTAAAAGAAATGTGCTTTTCTCTCTAGATTCCAGGCGCGTTATAGATGAAGGTTCTGCAAACTTCATCTATCTATAATTCACAATAAGAGTATCAATTTGGTGGGTTGTCAACGTAAGATATTGGATTGCAAATTCTATATCACTTTATATTGACAAAAATGCACTGTAAAGGAGAAGACAAGTGCAGATGTCCCTATATTCAGTGACCTAGCTATAAGGGTCGCAGCAGTCGTAGTTGCAACCAGGCCCCAAAGTCAAGGTGCCCCCTCCCCACATCAGTGCCTGAAACGATATTGTTCATTTTGTGATGTAGAGCACATAATAAACAATGCACGGGGAAAAAGAGAAGCAGGGATTGGTGCCAACCAGCCACATTAACCAAACCATTCAACAGCACATTTAGCCTTGCAGAGCTTAGAAAGCTGGTCCTGTAGACCTTTTACCTGCAGCTCCATGCCTTACGCAGAAAAGTAAGGTAGATATACACTACCGTTCAAAAGTTTAGGGTCACTTAGAAATTTCCTTATTTTTGCAAGAAAAGCACAGTTTTTTCAATGAAGATAAGATTAAATTAATCAGAAATACACTCTATACATTGTTAATGTGCTAAATAACTATTCTAGCTGCAAACGTCTGGTTTTTAATGCAATATCTACATAGGTGTATAGAGGCCCATTTCCAGCAACCATCACTCCAGTGTTCTAATGGTACATTGTGTTTGCTAACTGTGTTAGAAGGCTAATGGATGATTAGAAAACACTTAAAACCCTTGTGCAATTATGTTAGCACCGCTGTAAACAGTTTTGCTGTTTAGAGGAGCTATAAAACTGACCTTCCTTTGAGCTAGTTGAGAATCTGGAGCATTACATTTGTGGGTTCGATTAAACTCTCAAAATGGCTAGAAAAAGAGAGCTTTCATGTGAAACTCGACAGTCTATTCTTGTTCTTAGAAATGAAGGCTATTCCATGTGAGAAATTGTCAAGAAACTGAAGATTTCCTACAACGGTGTGTACTACTCCCTTCAGAGGACAGCACAAACAGGCTCTAACCAGAGTAGAAAGAGAAGTGGGAGGCCCCGCTGCCCAACAAGACAAGTACATTAGAGTCTCTAGTTTGAGAAATAGACGCCTCACAGGTCCTCAACTGGCAGCTTCATTAAATAGTACCCGCAAAACGCCAGTGTCAACGTCTACAGTGAAGAGGCGACTCCGGGATGATGGCCTTCAGGGCAGAGTGGCAAAGAAAAAGCCATATCTGAGACTGGCTAATAAAAGGAAAAGATTAATATGGGCAAAAGCACACAGACATTGGACAGAGGAAGATTGGAAAAAAGTGTTATGGACAGACGAATCGAAGTTTGAGGTGTTTGGGTCTGGGGTTGCTTTGGTGCTGGTAAAGTGGGAGATTTGTGCAAGGTAAAAGGGATTTGGAATAAGGAAGGCTATCACTCCATTTTGCAACGCCATGCCATACCCTGTGGACAGCGCTTGATTGGAGCCAATTTCATCCTACAACAGGACAATGACCCAAAGCACACCTCCAAATTATGCAAGAACTATTTAGGGAAGAAGCAGGCAGCTGGTATTCTATCTGTAATGGAGTAGCCAGCGCAGTCACCAGATCTCAACCCCATAGAGCTGTTGTGGGAGCAGCTTGACCGTATGGTACGCAAGAAGTGCCCATCAAGCCAATCCAACTTGTGGGAGGGGCTTCTGGAAGCATGGGGTGACATTTCTCCCGATTACCTCAGCAAATTAACAGCTAGAATGCCAAAGGTCTGCAATGCTGTAATTGCTGCAAATGGAGCATTCTTTGACGAAAGCAAAGTTTGAAGGAGAAAATTATTATTTGAAATAAAAATCATTATTTCTAACCTTGTCAATGTCTTGACTATATTTTCTAGTCATTTTACAACTCATTTGATAAATATAAGTGTGAGTTTTCATGGAAAACACAAAATTGTCTGGGTGACCCCAAATTTTTGAACGGTAGTGTATATATAGTACATACAGTATTTATTGTTAAGGTGAGTTCACATGCTGATTCTACCGCAGCGAAAATTCCATGGCAAATTTGCAGCACAATAGGCAAGCAATGGAATTGAAAATCTGCAGCATTCCCTAAAATCTGCAGAAGAAAAGTCCTCTACATGTGATTAGGGTTCTGAAAACTCCATTCATATGTATTGTACTGGCCTTCATTACCGAGTTTCAGTGCACAACCTACACTGAAAATCTGCAACAAATTTTCCAGAGCGTCATGGTGCTATAGGGGGCTAGTCTGCACGTAACTGCATAGATGTTTCTGAACGTCTTTGCAGAGTTTTCAGCTTCATGGAAATTGGGCAGCTGCAGGAGAGGACAGACGGCTATCAGAGGCAGGTGGACTCCGCATATAGAAGGCAGAGACAGGTTATTACCGTCTCTGCCTTCCTGATCACTATATACACAGTTTAGCAAGCAGCAATGATGCTTCCTTCCTCAGTCCCCGCGAACACATGATTTACGGGAAGCTGCAGGAGTTGCTGGGCCTTAGTAGACCGAGATCAGCTATAAAGGGTCTCTCAGGCAGCTGTATTTTTCCTGTATCTACAGCATATATGTTAGCTCCGGTTACAGGAGAAATCAGCAATAAAAAAATATATTGTGTGTTAAAATGACCCCCAAAATTCTTTTATGACCTTATGGGAGGGGGGGACAATGGGGGACCTATCACAGTGGGCCTGGGAAAATCCCCCCCCCCCCCCCCAGCTATGACTCTGGAGTTTGATTTACATTTTGTTACGGAAACAAATGATTATTTGCTACTTTTTTTTACCATGTCAATTGACTCAAAATGATTGCAACAAATAGTCAGTTACATGAAATGTCTTGTCCAGTGTCTAAGAGAAATGTAGAATTAACTGTTCTGTGTATGTGCACTGGAAAGGTTAGAGGGATCTGACCTCTGCGGGATGCGAACTTATTAACACTTCTATGCTTAGGACAGTGACATCTCACCCACACATCTGACATCCAGAGATGTGCCAGCTCTTCTAATATTGCAGAATACAAAAAATTTTGTTTTACCTTTTCTTTGCATGACAGCAGAAGTCATTAAAATAATTCTTCTAAAATAATCTGTTCTTGTACAGTACAGTCATCCCCATCAGTTCACAGATCCATGCAAGGGTATACATACCATGGAGGAACTCCATGCAGCTGCTATTGGCCCCTGGAGAGAGGTTGTTCAGCCCTGGTGGGTCCCATCCCCTTTACTACAGGATGGCAGGAATCTGCTCTACAGAGGTATTGCATTGTTAGCAAACATGGGGTGGGGAATTGGCCCAAGGGTCATGGAAAAGGTGTGAGGGGGAACAAACATCAGGCCCTTCTGTCCTGGGTGGTAAAAGCCAGCACCATAATGGTGGGTTTATTTTAATCTTTACTATGGGGCTGCCTCTCTTGGGACCTGGTTCTTTTCATCAGGTGTGAAAATTGTGGGCACCTTGTTTTCGCACAATGCAGGTCCCTGAAATCAGAGTCATAGCAAGGCTTTCCTGGGGCAGATATTGTTTGTTGCCATAGCCCTGTATCTAGTACGTATACGTCCCAGTGGCTGCAGGGAATAACCACGCGAGCGGGAAGGTAATTTCAGCGGGGATGTCCTGCCGTGCACGAGTGCATAACAGGGTAGATGCCCAATCACCTCTCCGCCCCCACGCAGAGTATGGAGACAGGAGATCAAAGGCAGTATCTCCTGTCCCCATCTGTCAATCAAAGCAGGACACAAACTAATTGTCCTGCTTTGCTCGAGGCAGTTTCTCATAACCAGGGCTGTGTCTCTACAGCCATGGCTCATGAGACATTAATAGGGATTTTTTTATATATACATATATATATATACACACACACACACACACACACACGTAGGGGATACTTCCCTTTACAATCCCCCTGTTGTCAGGGACTCGACAATGCAATTTGGGGAAGTGTTTGTGGGGTTGTATTTACCGCCTCAACCACCCTTGTTACTGGTAATGGTCTAAGATGTAAGGAAGTATACTTTTGGATTTAGGTACTCGACATCACTTATCTCCTCAAGGACACCTTCCTGCCAGTCCTCAAACTCAGAAGTCCAGTGTCCATAGTTCAAACTAAACCTCAGAGTCCATAGAACAAAGTTCATACAAAACCTCAAAGTCCATCAAACGAACAAAGCTCATTTGAAACCTCAAAGTCCTTGGAATTCCTTGGAATTCCTTCCTCTTCAGCGGGTCTTTCCAGCAGCCGATCCAATTTTAGCATGCCGACCTCTGTAAGGTTACTTATGCCCTCACACAGTCAGCCTTGGAATGGCTTAGCACGCCTTTCGACAAAAATTCTCAGTAAACAGTCCGTCACTTTTCAAAATCTTCCCAGAATCTTTATTGAAGACGAAACAATCTTTTTAGGCCGACATCCAGGTCTCTATCATGGCAGGTTAACATCCATGAGGAGGAGGTGATGTCTCGGTACCTGGAATCTAATTGTGGGGCGGAGCATCGCCTTCCATTTCCCCTCTATCTAACATTCAATCCATCATCGTATGGACCATACCAGTACTGAGGTTGAGGTGGCAATTACCTACGGGGTGTGTGTACCTTACCTGTCCCTAAGGGTTCCTACACACTACCCCATAATATAAACAAAATATAAAATAATTACACATACAAAAATATTCCCCCCAAACCATAGGTACATGTACATATAGAGATTCATGCTAAAACAGCATCTCTCTCTACTCCTCCATAAACACATGAAAGGTACACATGTAAATGGGGTGACTAAAGGCTGCAAATATATGCCCGCCTACACGTACACACTCACTCACTGTGGGACAGGCACGCCCTCACTGAGTATGCTTGTGTTCCGGACACATATCAACACCTAGAATGTCTATATGTACACCTTGAAAGGTTTTGTATGTGACCCTTTGAGTCAGATCTACACTTTACAAATATATATGTACGCATATATATATATATATATATATATATATGTGTATATATATATATATATATATATATATATATATATACATATATACACACGCACTAAACAATTCCGGTTCGAAGGACTATATCATGTCCTTAAACCCCGTCTTCAAATGTATTCATGGCTTTCTGCTTGACCTCGTTTTATTGGGTCAACCAGTCTTTCCATTCATCTGTACACAAAGAACAGTCCAAAATACATGATCGCTACAAGAATTAGAAGGATTATCACCGGGTGGCTGAGCAAGTTAAAGAAGGAAGTGGCCTTGGGACTATATCCAAACAAGCTCTCCCACCAAGACACTTCCGAGTCCGTCTCAAGGTTGTTCACAATTCCTGTAATCTTTGTTGTGTCATGAAGAAAGGTACTATGCACACCAATAGTAGTTATCCAAAGGTTGATTTTAATAGTTTAAATCGTTTTGCCAGTATCAGTGCAACGTTTTGGTCATATCCTTGACCTTCATCAGGCACTATAAAATTCATGAATGAATGAATGTATATTAGGCTTGGAACATAAAATGGTGTCTATAAACATATTAGATTTGTATTAGGAATAAACATATATAATCATACAGATGCAATATATGATATTGATCACAATGAGTGGCATAAACAGATCAAATCGTCACAACATGTATAATATCGGAACAATATATATAAAATATATATAAGAAACAATACAAATGATGCACTCTGTAGTCTACAGTGGAGAGTATATCAAGAACAAGAGAAAATTGCAAACTAGAAGGTACATAATATATGCCCGGTCATATATTATGTACCTTCTAGTTTGTAATTTTCTCTTGTTCTTGATATACTCTCTACTGTAGACTACAGAGTGCATCATTTGTATTGTTTCTTGTATATATTTTATATATATATTGTTCCGATATTATACATGTTATGACGATTTGATCTGTTTCTATTGGTGTGCATAGTACCTTTCTTCATATTGTACGGGTTGGGCCCCTACACATGCACCCTTACGAAAACCTAGTGTGGCCTGAACACCTTTAAATCCTTTGTTGTTTCATGTTCCAACTGAATGGTGGCTCGATGTTGGAAATCTTTTCGTTTCTCCACGACATCCTCTTCCTCACTCAAGTCTAGCAGGAGCTTTCTCAGTTCTGTGCCAAACCCAAGAGGAATCGTCTGGAGTCTCACAGGGGTGTCTGGATGGATTTCGAGCATCTTTTCAGGAGTCACAGGAGGTTCTTCCCTTCTGATCCGCCACATCAATGCCTAATACGGGATTAAGGGTACAATACGCTACAGGGAGGAGTATGCCTCTTTCAGTGCAGTTAGTCGTGTGGATGGTATATGAAACATTCTGCATTTGATACCAGCACCAATAACTTTGACCCATGTATTTAAGTTTGAAAAAGGTATTGTGTTGGCCTTCAATTCTCCAGGGAGATGATAACTGGGACGTTACAAGAGTCTGAGTGAGATTTCACTGGCTGGAGACCATCTGATTCGTAAGGAATTCATACCACCGTCACACATACCTGACCTCTTCCTTTAAAGGGATACCATTGATCACTGTCTCCAGCCTGTAATACTAGGTTCTGGATGGGTTTAAATTTGGAAAGATATACCCACTGTATAAATATCCAGCACCCTTCGTTGACTTCCTCAAAAAACGGACATTTAAAGGGACCATCTATATTGATGTTAAAGTTAATATCCCTGCCTCTGGGTAATTGGAAGATACGTATCTATTCCGGTATTCCTCAGTCATAGGGGCCCCATCCATCCATAAATGAATCATCGGGGTGTCCATCCCATTACATACTATGTCCCATCTCCATGGGTTAGTATCTGACATCACCATCTGTGTATCCGGTTCCCAGTGGGCATAGGTGACAAATATCCCATCACCTTCGGTACACAGCTATCTCTCATGATAGTAATCGTGAAGGATCGTATGGATGGAGACCCCTCTACCTGAGTATACCTGTGATCCTTGGCATTGGTCCATACTCCTAAAACTGTGGCTCTGTACAAGCCTTCCAGTTCTACCTGACCGTCCTGATCATTCCATAGTACTTGCCCAGAGTTACTGCAGTTTAGCTACAACATCATAATACTGCTTTGTAAATAGTCCGTGGAAACATGTCTATGTGCATATTTTGGTTTCCTTTTCATGACCATATAAGAATCCCTTAACATACAGTATGCCTTCAGCGTGCCTATTACAGGTCAAAATATGTCCTTACTCTCAGGCCATCATGACTACTAGTACTCAGGAAAATGGCTTTAAGGATATACCACCCACTATACTCTGCCCAAGTGACATCTTCAGACTCAGAACTCCTTCCCTGGTGCACAACACCTTTGTTGTATTAGTGGCCACTTGCCTGTAAGGATGCAGTCATATGACGTCACCGGCCGACTCATGAGCACGAGAGAGCGCCCGCGCATGGGAAGGTAATTTCAGCGGGGATGTCCTGCGGTGCACGAGTTCATCACAGGATACATGCCCAATTACCTCTCCGCCCCCACGCGGAGTATGGTGACAGGAAATCAAAGGCAGTATCTCCTGTCTCCATCTGTTAATCAAAGCAGTACAATGACTAATTGTTCTGCTTTGCTTGAGGCAGTTTCTCATGACCAGGGCTGTGTCTCTACAACCTTGGCTCATGAGACATTAATAGGGATTATATATATATATATATATATATATATATATATATATACATACACACACACACACACACACACACACGTAGGGGACACTTTCCTTTATAGAGGCTCAGGATGGCAGTAGAAGTGAGGGGTCAGGAGAAGTGGTGAGGAGAAGTTATCATAGAGTTCCGGGCCGGATAGAGAAGAAAAGGAAAGAGAACGTCTACAACCATAGAAGAAATCTGCTGTAAGTCACTGGATTTATAGGGGAGCTGTCACCTCTCCTGACACAGATTCAAATATATCAAGGCAGCACTTCAATGAAATATACCTTTATTAACCTTGCAACATTTTTAGCTCAAGCATGACATATCTGTTATAGTATCTGTTATAGTAAATCCTTATATACCACATAAAGTCTCCATGTAGCCCATGCCTAATGTCAAGAGTTTGTGTCCACATAGACTGATTCTATCAGCGATGATTGGAAACTGTCAGTGTGTAGGGCTATACAGCTTTGACAAGGGGAATGTTAACACCGAGTTGTCAATGCTAGCACAGAAAGGTGGTATTGACTATAGACAAGGCGTGGCAGGGCGGCAGTAAGAAAATGGGGTCCCCAAGTTTAACCCCTTAACGACCCAGCCATTTTTAATTTCTACGTTTTAGTTACATTTTAAGTTTTTAGTTTTTCACTCCCCGCCTTCTAAAAGCCATAACATGTTTTTATTTTTCCGTCAATAGAGTGGTGTAAGGGCTTATTTGTTTTGCGGGAGGAGCTGTAGTTTCTATTGGCACCATTTAAAATAATAAAATGATGTACTGGGAAATGAAAAAAAAATATTTGTGAGGTGGAATTGTAAAAAAACTAAATTCCTCCATTGTTTTTTAGGTTTTGTTTTAACGGCTTTCACCGTGCGGTAAAAACGACAACTTAACCTTATTCTGCGTCTCAATAAGATTAGGGTGATACCAAGTTTATATAGGTTGTTTTTTTTATATTTTACTACTTTTACAAAGATAAAACTATTTGTTAAAGAAAAATGTTCTGTTTCACCACATTCTGAGAGCCATAACTTTTTTATTTTTTCATCGATTGAGCGGTGTGAGGGCTTCTTTTTTGCGGAACGAGTTGTAGTTTTTATTGGTATCATTTTTTGGTGCATATGATTTTTTGATTTTAATTTTATTTAATTTTTTTTTACGGCTAAGGTGACCAAAAAACAAAGATTCGGGTGTTTTCATTGTTTTATTTTTTTTCACCGTGCAAGTTAAACAATGGTATATAGTAATAGTTCAGACTATTACGAACGCGGTGATACCAATTTTGTTAGTTTTTGTTATTGTTTACATTGTGCTTGGGGACAAATGGGAAAAGGTTTTTTTTTTTTAAACTTTTAATATTTTTGTAATACACGGCTGACAGCTGCGGTGTATGGAGCAGGCTCAGCGCGTGAGCCCGCTCCAAGCATCTCTTCCCCATTCCATGACGTGTATTTTTATCATAGGTCAGTAGTGGGTTAAAGAACAGTCCAGGACCTATGGTCTACTTAATCCTCCACTGGAAAGCAAAAGCAGCTGATCACATCTTTATCCTGGTTTTTTTTATGTTGTTGCTTATGTTAAATATAACAATGTAAAAAAAAGTTTTGTTACATTAATTGGTGGTGGGGAATAGCGAGATTCAGATAGGGGGGAACGCCAAACTGAATTTTTGCCCTGGGAGAAAAAAGCCTAGCTACGCCTCTGATACATGCCTTTTGTAAATTTGACATTTCCCAGAATGCAAATCACCAAAGCAAGCAGACATTGAGCCAGCAGTTTAGAGATTTCTGATCTGAAGCCCGCAGAACTGTAAATGCAGCTCTGGAGTATAATATAGGATGTAAATCAGGATTGGCACAAGATAATGCAATGTATTTCCAAAATTACTCAACTTTTTATGTACATGAATTCTATAAATAAACTTTAAAATGTTCGATAGTGATCATATACCTTAGAGATTCCTCTGGATTTTGGAGTTATTTTCCTTAAAACATTAGGAAATTGCATTATCAGCTATTCCGTCATATAGTGGGAACCGCTACTATTCCGTCATGTAGGGGGAATTCCTACTAGAGGGGTTTTCTGATCATTTCAAATAGGGGCCAAATACTCCATAATGTTAAAAAGAACCCACAAATTGGTAGTATACTCATTAAACTCTTCATCGTTCCTGTGCCCATTGGTACTAAAGTCCTCCACAGCTTCTTGTCGTCACAACAAGTAACATGCCGTTCATTGTGATGTCACTACTGATACTAGCAATTGGCTGCGGAGGTCATGTGTCATTGAATGAAATGTCATTCATTGGAGGTTAACGGAGCCTCCAACGCAGATGTGAACAAGGCCTTAATGGGGTCCTGTTATACATTTTGCATTTGGACCCACAATCGTCAAGCATAAGGCAAAACTGTTTGTTTCACATCTGCATAAATCTCTTTAACTTTGGCGTTTGGCCCAATGAAACTCCCATAGGAATACCAAACATCAGTGATGATATTTTGCTGAACAAAGAAACATGGACAGAGATTGATAGCAGACACAGAGGAAAAATGAGCTAAAGTAGATCACATTCTGCATCAGACTGATGAATGTTAGGCTCTTGTTTGAACGTGACCATGGAGCCTCAGCTGAACCCAATAATACAGAGAATAGAAAAGTCAGCCAAGGAGCCTTTGATAATTATTTCGGCACGGCCATTCTTGTGCTAGCAATCATTCCTTTGGCGGCATACAGTGACACTAATAGCCTACGAAAATCAGCTGATGGCTTTCAAAATACGCACTGATCAGGATCACCAATTAGTTATATCCATGCATTTCCTACAGCACTTAACATGTACAAGGTTACATATTAGAGTGACCCAATTATAGTCTCTTTCATTGTTATCGCAGAGGAATGAAAGGCAGAGCTAATGTCGGACTGGACCTGTTAACGCTGGGGAGTATTTGTGATAAGACACTGAGTGTGACAGCTCAACCACACCTTCTGCATGTAGAAATAAATGAGGACATTCATTGGGGGTTTTGTTTTTTTATTACAACTCTGGTACAGAAAGAAAACGCTAAACATAAAGTTATCACATTTGGAAAATGCATAAGTGTAGGAGGAAATGGCTGAAGAACTAACAATACATAATGTCAACTTTTTCACAAATGTATCTTTAGTAATGAAGAAATCATAAAATTAAAATAAAAACAAATATGTATAATATATGTCATAGAGCACCAACATGGGAGACATTAGTACTAGTGGGGCCTATTATCTCATTTACCAATCTTAAGCATAAACATACACCCAAGGGACAATTTCAAGAAAAGCCAATTAACCTAAGTGTTAAAGTCAGCCATACTCATGAGATAGCTGTCAGCCAAACCTTAGCTATCTCTCCCTACGCCACCATATAAATGCACCCTCAGCTTGACAGAGAGTGCAGGTCTATTTCAATGGGAAGAGGTGGGAAAACTGCTGCAAGATGGGCCTTATCTCCCGCAGGAACCAATGTTCGTCATCTGCTGTAGGGGGGCAGTTGTGAGGCTTTTTTTTACACATCAGATGATCAGCCAATAATGTGTATGGCCAGCTTGTGTAGGAAACCAAACAAACCAGAGGAAGAACCTGCAAACTCCATGCAGAAGGTACCCTGGTCTAACACATGGCCCCCGTTTTGCAAGACATCAGTTCTATGTCATACTAACACTATCAAAAGAACAGCGAGCTGGAATGCGCTCATAACTGGAATATTGGATTTAACCTCTTCTGTCATAGATATATCTAGAAGAAAGTCAAATAGAGAAAAAATAGCATTGTCCCTTAGACAATATGAACTTGGTTGCAGTGTTCTGTGGAGTGACGAATCACCATTCTCTATCTGGCAGTCTGATGAACGGGTTTGGTGACTGCCAGGAGAACGTTACCTGCCTGACTGCATTGTGGCAACTGTAACGTTTGATGGAGAAGGGATAATGCTATGGGGTTGTTTTTCTGTGGTTGGCCTAGGCCCCTAAGTGAAGGAAAATCTTAATGCTTCATCATAACAAGCCATTTTGGACAATTGTATGCTGCCAACTTTGTGGTAACAATTTGGGTTTCGGCCCTTTTCTCTTCCAGCATGACTGTGCCCCAGTAGACAAGGTCCATAAAGACATGGTTGGGTGAGTTTGGTGTGGAAGAACTTGACTGGTCCGCACAGAGCCCTGACCTCAACCCCATCCAACACCTTTAGGATGAACTAGAATGGAGATTGTGATCCAGGCCCTCTCATCCAACATCTGCGTATGACCTCACAAATGCTCTCCTCACAAATGCTCTTTCCACAGACACACTCGAAATCTAGTAGAAAGCCTTCCCAGAAGAGTGGAACCTGTTTGATCTGAAGGGGGGACCAACTCCATATATAATGTCTATGGATTTAGAATGGGATGTCATAAAAGCTCCTGTAGGTGTAATGTCTAGGTGTCCCAATACTTTTGTCTATATAGTGTAAAAGTTATATATAGCATATGTATAACAGCTGAAGCTGTTTTATTTGTATTATGGCTGATGCTATTATACAATCCCAAAAAAACTAATTCACTCCATTGTACTTTTCATGTTTTATTGTGTTACAATATTAAATCTATGTCCCTATACGTAGGCTTTTTTATACTCATTAACAAAATTTCTCTTTAAAAGTGAGAACAAATCGCTGCATTCAGTATTAGGGCACGTTCACACGTGGCGGAATTGCTGTCTGCAGCAGACAGTCTGTCCATTGGTTTCCACACCTTTTTAGTTATCTTCGTGCAGACGTTGCGGACAACTCCTCTGAGGACCATAGGCTGCGGTGCTGAATTTGGTGTCCGCAGCATACACTGGCTGTTGCGGACTTGATGCGTACTTGTGGCGGAATTTCTCCATTGACTTCAATGGAGTTGCAAAATTACGCAATGAAATCCGCAGATGTTATGTGTGTTGCGTTGCGGATTGCTTTCGCGAACAGGATATTTCATAATTCTGGCTAGACCTATGTTTCGAGGTCTATAGCCAGACTGAGATGGAATGTTTGAAAGAGAGCAGGGTGTACTCTTCACCTGAATCCGCAACGACAAATCCGCAGCATTTTACTTCACATTTTAGGCAAAGGCGCAACGGAATCTGCAACGCGGACTATGTGTGGCATTGATGCGGACAGTGTCTGCAGAATTCCGCCACATCTGAACATGCCCTTAGGGTGCAGTCACACGTGACAGATTTTGTTTCAGAAGTTTCTGCAGCAGGTGTATGGATTTCTGCAAATTCCATCCAGATAAATGGAACTAATTTTCAGTCGCAGAAATTTCTGCAACAAAATTTTCCGCCTGTGATTCGACCCCGACTATTTCCCGTGTCAATCAGCATTTATTAGAGACTTCTTTGTCAGCAATTACAAGGATTGTATTTGTTTTTACAGAGCATTCCACGGATGCTTTATCGGATAGAGGTCTGTTGAATTTGGAGGCAAATATTGAACTCTTTGTCACGTTCCTCAAACCATTGCTGAACAATTTTTGAGGTGTGGTAGAGCACAATATCCTGCTGTAAGAGGCTACTTCATGAACATATCAAAGTAACATCCACATGAATGCCAGGACCCAAGGTTTCCCAGCAGAACATCTCCCTGTACATCCCGCTGCCTCCGCCGGCTTGTCTTCTTCCCATAGTGCACCCTGGTGCCATCTCTTCCCCGGGTAAGTGACACATACACATCTAGCTGTCCACATGATGTAAAAGAAAATGTGATCCATCAGACCATGCAATCTTCTTCCATTGCAGTCCAGTTCTGATGTTCATATGCCCATAGTAGGGGCTTTCAGCAGTGAACAGGGGTCAGCATGGCCACTCTAACCGATCCGCGGCTACGCAGCAAGAAACGCAGAAATCGGCGATGCACTGTGTGTTCTGACACCTATTTATTATAACCAGCATTAACTTTTTAAGCAATTTGTGCTGCAGTAGCTCTTCTGTTGGTCTGGACTAGATGGGCTAGCCTTCGCTCCCCACATGCATCAATAAGTCTTGAGCGCCCATGACTTTGTCACCGGTTCACCAGTTGTACTTCCTTGGACCACTTTGGTAGGTACTAACCACTGCATGCCAGGAACACCCCACAAGACTTGCCATTTTGGAGATTCTCTGATCCAGTCATCCAGACATGAAAATTTGGCACTTGTCAAAGTCAGTCGGATTCTTACACTTGCCCATTTTTCCTGCTTCCAACATGTCAACTTCAAGATCTGACTGTTCACTTGCTGCCTAATATATCCCACCCCTTGGCAGGCGCCATTGTAACGAGATTATCAATGTTATTCGCCTCACCTGTCACTGGCTTAATGTTTATGGCTGATCGGTGTACATAGAATATAGTATTTGAATACCACATATTATTGTCTGGAAAAAGAACACAGATTTTAATCTTGTCATCCCTCTGTCTTTGGTACCAAGATTTTTTCTTTTACCCAGATAAATAACGGTGACTTCACTCTATAAGCGGAGGCTTGTCAGTGCTATTTTTCCTATAGAACAGATGTTTTGTCTGTGTCATCAGCAGATAATGTTCATATCATTGTTGGATCCCACAGATTCATCCACTTTGGGCTGTAAAGAGTAAATCCCTCAATCGGATTACATTTATTGAAAGAAGACAACTGCACTGCAGTTTTTATTTTACTTTTCTGTCTTTGCAAACTATGGGAGATGGCACCTCTAAATGACAAAGGTTTAATTTGCTGCTTTTCTATTGCACAAAGAATCATGTCTGTGCAATCTCAGGCTGAAGCTAAACCAGAGTGATAATCTAAAGCAGCATCAGAGTTCTTTATCCTGTTGTGACTATTGAAGCCACAAATGAAATTCAAAAACGATTGCTTTTTTTTTTCCTAAATAATAATGCGCTAAAAATGGGAACCTACTATTGAGTTCTTCTGCATTAACATGCTGATTAACTCATAATAGCACTTGAAGAATAGGATTGTTAATATAATAATCATATCTCTGCTACATCTCAGCTATGTTAAATAAAAAACAACACAATGTAAGTGCAAAGTAATACTAAAAGAAACCGTAAAAACACAAATTGGTATATGAGTAAATAGAATACCAAGCGGAAAGGACCTAGAGCAGCCTTGGCCCTGGACTGGGACTAGTGATGTCACTGCCCCACTGACCCATCCCTGTCATATGCATGGAAAAGTAGTGGAACTGTAGCCCACTCTGCTGTCGGTCTTGGACAATTGTCTGACTTCTCAGTTCCCCTTTATGATCACTTCAGTTTTATCCCATCTCAGTGAGTAACACACTCCTAATTAATTTGATGGTTTTTTAATTTTAAAACATGATTATAACATTGCTATAAAAATCTTGTGCAAGGTCAATTTAAAGGGTATGCCTACCTAGGTGGCTATTTGATAAGTTAGTAAGAAGTAGGGGACAGATGGTTGGAAGTATGACTGCAAGATCAGACTACACAGGGTTTGATTGTAGTCTGTAACCATGGAGATACATAAGAATGAATATGGGATGTAGACACAAAACGATAGAAGATTTCTTCTACATTTTTCATGTTAGATGCATTGGAGCAATAAAAAAATGATTGCAAAGGTCGACATATAGAAAAAAACTACCGCAAAATCCTGGTCATGGCAATGGCGGACATAGCCTTTAAGGTGGACTTCCTTTTTTTGTGTCATTATTTCATCAATAAGCTAAAAGACTTTTACATCGTTGGACCACAAGTAAGTAAGATTTCGGGGGTGGGGGGATTAACTCTCTTATTATAATTAGTTCAGGAGAAAACATTTTTTTTTCCAGGTATCATTTTGCTGTTGAGAGCTCTAGAGGGTACAAAAAAACAGCACTGAAAAACTGATTTGGTACTGTAAGTCTAATTCATAAACATAGGTCCATATAGAACGCAGTCAACCGTAAAATACAGAGAATAAGAACATTTTCGGGTGAACTGAGCATGCATATTTTGGGAGGATTGGGAGGAATAGGAACAAGCGTACGGTTGACAGCTATCTAAAGTGTATGGTATGGCCACCTAAAGGCTTTCTTTTACTTAAAGTTTCACATATGAAGATAAAAAGGCAATTCAACATTGAAAAGGTTATTTGGGATAAGGGCGAAAAAAGTTCTGTTTACTAACTAAAAACAGTGCCACTGTCAAGGAATAATTTCAAAATTCCATGTTTTGTATTTTGTGTCAGTATACACTGGACAGTATGATATTCATGTTTGTTTTTGTAGTTTGCTCTGCAGATTACTTAGTTATTTCTTTTTGGCAGTAAAACTGTTTATGCAAGTAACAGTTCATGATCGTGTTCAAGGTCAGAGGGAGGGATTCTCCCTTTGCTGATTACGCTCTGAGTTAGGGCACGTTCAGACGTGGCAGAATTTTTCCGCTGCAAATGTTGGTGCAGATTTGGGGCAATTATGCAACGAATCTGCACCAACATTTGCATTTTTGACAGGTAATTCAGATGTTGCAGAAAACACAGCAGACGCCACAGATTTCAGTTTTTGCATTGCAAAGGCTGAAATACGCAGTGAAATTCCGCTTCTTCTCTGCAACAGATAGTGCATGCATGCTGCGGACCAGCCTATGGCCCGCAGCGGAGTTTTCCGCAACGTCTGAACTAACTTTCCTAAAATGTATAGAAAGAAATGTAAAAAACGGCCGCTGGAGAATTCCACTGCGGACTGTGCGCAGCGTAATTCAACAGCAATTCCGCCACATGTGAATGTGCCCTTATGCTCTTTGTTCTATGTGTCCTATAAATATACGCTGTATATGATAATAAAT
This sequence comes from Rhinoderma darwinii, assembly GCF_050947455.1. Classification (NCBI taxonomy): domain Eukaryota; kingdom Metazoa; phylum Chordata; class Amphibia; order Anura; family Rhinodermatidae; genus Rhinoderma; species Rhinoderma darwinii. Next base: position 118,587,432 of record NC_134692.1, read on the forward strand.
AAGAATCTTTCCTATTGAGAACTTGGTCTCAGCCTCATCGATTCTCCAGCTGGTATATACCTACTTTTAATTTGGAACCTACAGAAATCAAGGCGTAGTGGTACCGTTACGACCACACCACTCTTGTCTATGGGCTGTGTCTGCAATTGAATCGAATTGAAAAATGTCCACTTCATCCATTGTTTAAATTGATAGGCCCGATGATTCTTTCTTTTATAGTAAGACCCTCTTGATGCATCTTCTGGATTTTGCTAATAATTGGTTCTGATATGGGTCTCTTTAATGGGTGCCTCCCTAGTAAGTAAATGTGCCTAAAAGGGCATTTAAATAAGGGTTATAAGTAACCATAACTCTCTAAATCAATTTTGTTAAAAAAATCTATCATAATAACGTATGAACATATTAGTTGTTTGCATTATATTCTTGTTTTATGCTGTCTTTAATTATGACATTTATTCTACAGCTCATTTTACATTCTAAAAATACCGTAATTTTTCAGGTTGACCCCTGTGACAAGCTATCATTGTAATTCCACAGACCCTCAGTGTGTTTTAATTCCCCGGTGTGCAGCTAGATCAATACTAAACGGACCCACAGTACACACGCGGTCAGTGTGCGGGGTTTGTATTGAGTAAAGTCTACTTGCTATGGCATAAACATTTTATTGTATACATAGAGTCTCCTGGCGCCATCTGTCTATGCTTTGAGCCACAGTCACATATAAAACCTACGTAATAGTCCAGTTTATTGAGTGTGGATAGAAGTGAACTAATAGTGTTGATCTTAAGGCTATATCTCTGTAGGCTAGAGGCGGATGTAAGGTTAGGAAACACTCTCATAAAGACCCATAAAGACTGAATTATAGATTCTGCGAAAGTTTAGGATAAAACTGATCCCTTGATGCTTACAATTTGCTCCCACAGTGGCTTAACCTGAGAACTGCATTTTAAAATGAGCATTGGAGAAGTAAAACATGCTTATTCACTGTATAATGAAAGTTCTGCAGCTTTCTAATATACTTTCTGCACGAATTACGCAGTTGTCAGGATCTCTGCTTGTAATCATTGAATGGGAAACGTCATTGTTCACCTTCAGAGAATGAAAATCTGCCCATGTCATATGATTAACACCATGCAAACCGTGCAATTGATTGGGCCCTAGGGGTCAGGGGGCTCCTGCTGGGCCCCCTGACAACGCCACAACTTTTAACTGTATCTGCATCCTGAGGACGCAGATACAGTTGTTGGCAGTGGCAATGCTAGCACCGAGAATCCGGGGCATTATCCCCGGATCCTTGAGCGACTGCAACATTCAATTGTATCTGTGTCCTCAGTGCGCAGATACAATTGAATACTATGGAGGAGCAGGTAGCTGCCAGCTCCCTGCTCCACCATTCACTAGGTTACAGGCCTCGTTAGGCATGCAGCCTATGACACGCTGGGACTGGATTTCTGCGCAAGCCGGCGTGATAATATCACTGCATCATGCCGGTCTACGCAAGGGTCCCATCTCGGCATCTCATAGGCTGCAGACCTAACATGGTTGAGGAGGCCTGCTGTACAGCTCGTTCATCATGGAATGGGGCTAAGTGAGCATAAGTTTTATTATTTATTTTGGGGCACTTTTACTGAATGAGGGTACTGAATGATCTGTGTGTGGCACTATCTACAGGGGGCACTTTGTGTGGCCCTGTCTAGCAGTGGCACCATGTGTAGCATGGTCTACCAAGGGCAGTGTATGGTACTGTCTACAGGGGTAACTGTGTGGGGCACTATCTACATATGGCACTGCGTGTGGCTTTGTCTACAGATGGCACTGTGTGGGGACCTATCTACAAATGGCACTGTGTGGGGCACTAGCAACAGGTGGCACAGAGGGGCACTATTTACAGATGGCACTGTGTGTCACTATCAACGGAGGGCACCTTGTGTGACACTATCAACAGGAGGCACCATGTGTGGCACTATCTACAGGGGCACTGTATGTGGCATTAGTTACAGGGGGCACTTTGTGGGGCACTCTCTACAGAGGACACTGTGTGTGGCACTTTTTAAAGGGGTACTCGGTGTGGCATTCTCTACAGGGGGTATCGTGTAACACTCTCTACAAGTGTCTTCGATTAGGGCCCCCAGACATAACTTTGCTTGAAATGCCAAATCCGCCACTGGGGAAGAACACACAGGTGAATGGCTCATTACAACATAGGATTTGGATAACTGTACAGTAACTGTAACAAGGTGTCATTTGATGAACCAGTGTGTCCATCAAATGACCAGGACAGATTCTCTAAAAGTAAACAATGAAGGTTCCCATCTACTTTCTAATATACTTTGTGTACCAATTTATTAACATTTTCAAGACCTCTGCCTACTGTCAGTGAAAGGAAACATTCTTGTTTACAATCATAGGATGAAAATCCCTCCTGCCCTAGTACTGCTCACACATCTGAGAATTGTACACAACAAGTATCAGTATAGGTACGGCTTCGTTCACATCTGCGTCAAGGCTCCATTCCGACGTTCCGTCTGAGCTTTCCGTCGGAACGGAGCCCTGGCTGACACAAACTGAAACCGTAGGTTTCCGTTTCCATTACCATTTATTTCAATGGTGACGGATCCGGTGCCAATGTTTTCAGTTTGTCTCCGTTGTGCAAGGGTTCCGTCATTTTGGCGGAATCAATACCGTAGTCGACTATTAGGAACGTCGGAACGGAGCCCTGACGCAGCAGATGTGAATGAAACCTAAGAAGTATTAACCTGGAAACCACGGTAGGAAAGAGATTGGGTTTAGTTTACAGGATATTACCTAGTCTGATACATTGTAACAATTCCTTCAGCTGTGTGAGCAGTCTATGGCAGGAGTTATTTTCAGACTCTAAATGATGAACGTGCATAACTTTTTAATGTGCAATGAATAAACTTTAATTGTAGAAACCAGAAATCCCCTGTAATGCTAGAAAGCAAAATCAGACCATACGTATTAGATTTATGCCAGCAGGATATACATAGATCAGCCAGACTTGATTTTCCAATGTCTCCCCAGATTTAATTGAGAGCAGAGGTGTCTGGCAGCTGCCTATCTCCCCCTGCTGGCGATCAACACTATTAAGATAATACAGATCATTTACATGCAGTTTTATGGAGTATCAGATTACACATCATATGGTGATGAATGTGCCAAATGGCAAACTCAGTTTTAAAACATGAAAATACTCAGCTCTGCTATAACTGATATTCACATTCCTGCTGAACAAGCTAAGGGTATGTTCACACGAGGTCATTACGTCCGTAATTGACGGACGTACTTCGGCCGCAAGTACCGGACCGAACACAGTGCAGGGAGCCGGGCTCCTAGCATCATAGTTATGTACGACGCTAGGCTGCCTCGCTGCAGGACAACTGTCCCGTACTGAAAACATGATTATAGTACGGGACAGTTGTCCGGCAGCGAGGCAGTGACTCCTAGCATCGTACATAAGTATGATGCTAGGAGCCCGGCTCCCTGCAGTGTGTTCGGTCCGGGACTTCCGGACGAAATACGTCCGTCAATTACGGACGTAATGACCTCATGTGAACATACCCTAATGGTGCTGTCCCGTTAGGTCAACCCTTAGGGTATGTTCAAACGGCAGCGTCCGTAACGGCTGAAATTACGGGGATGTTTTCAGGAGGAACGGCTTGAACGCCGCGTCCATTACGGACGTAATTGGCGCTGCTTTTCATTGGAGTCAATGAATAACGGCTCTAATTACGCCCCAAGAAGTGACAGGTCACTTCTTTGACGCGGGCGTCTATTTACGCGCCGTCATTTGACGCCTCGTGTGAACAGACAAACGTCAGCCCATTGCTTTCAATGGGCAGATGTTTGTCAACGCTTTCAAGGCGCATTTTTCGGACGTAATTCAGGGCAAAAACGCCCGAATTACGTCCGTAATTAGTGTGTGTGAACATACCCTTATCCTTATGCCCTGTTAGGAGATATGGACATCATAAAAGGGGACTTTGCTGCTCAGGAATCCCCTTCTTTTAACCGGAGTATAGCGCCCCTCTGGAAGACAATGTGCAACCATGTATCACATGGTCACCCATTTATTTGATTTAATACCACATTTCTCTTGCAGCAGCTGCAGCTTTCCCAGGATATAACAGTTCCACTGGCAAAACTTGTGTGGACATAAACTGGCATGCCCAAACCGTGCAGATCTGCAGTAAAACCGCACGTTGGCTTGGTTTTCGGCTGCAGCGAGGAGCAGTTTGGCAGAGCCAAGGACGCTACTTCTGACCTCATCATTACCAGTAAGAATCTTAACCCCTTCCCGCCGCAGCCATTTTTCAGATTTTCAATTTCATTTTTTCCATCCCACCTTCCAAAAGCCATACCTTTTTTATTTTCCCATCGATATATAGTCCTATGAGGGCTTGATTTTTGCTGCACAAGTTGTAGTTTTTGATGGCACCATGTATAGCACCACATAATGTACTAGGAATTGGGAAAAAATTAATTGTGGGGCGGAAAATAAAAAAAAAAACAGCGATTCCTCCATTGTTTCTTGCATTTTTACAGCGTTCATTGTGCAATTGAAATTACATGTTAACTTTATTCTGCGGGTCAATACGATTACAGCGATACCAAATTTATATAGATTTTTTTATATTTTACTACTTTTACAAGGAAAAAAACGAACTGTAAAAAATAAAATTTATTTTGTCGCCAAATTCTGAGAGCCATAACTTTTTTATTTCCATTGATTGAGCGGCATGAGGGCATATTTTTTGCGGGACAAGCTGCAGTTTTTAATGGTACTATTTTGGGGTACATGCAAGTTTTTGATTACTTTTTTTCCATATTTTATGGGAGATGAGGTGATCAAAAAACAGCAATTCTGGCGGTTTACTTTTTTTTTACAGCGTTCACCGTGCGTGTTTCATAATGATATATTGTAATAGTTTAGACTTTTAAAGATGCGGCGATACCAATTATGTTTATTATAATTTTTTTATAATGCTCTAGGGGGAAATGGGAAAAGGTTTATTTTTAACAGATGTAACAGAAGTTTGCCAAAAAAAAAAAGGATTATAAATTTAATTTAAATATATATAATATAGGTTATAAATTATTTTAAAAAGGGCTTCCTTTTTCTCATAAACTGCACCACTGTTGTCCCTGGATTGTCTCTGATCTTGCAGCTCAGGATTATGCACCTGAATGGCGATGAGCTGCAGTACCAGACACCGCCCACGGACAAGAGTGGCGCTGTTTCTAAAAAATCTAATCTCGTAGTACCCCTTTAATGGATGAGACATCATAATCATGTGTGAAATTTGTGTTTTTTATGCTTGTGTGATAAAAATGTAAAAAAAAAAAATAGATTGTAATTCCACAGTTTGATTATTGTGTACTTTGCGTTTAGTTAACTTTTATATAGGATTAGATGCTTTAAATGGCTGGCTGGTAGTAAAGCTGCATGTTACACTGACACTAGGGATGAGCAAAACTTTAAATATTCTCTATTCCATTGTTTCTCCAAAATGTAAACCCAACTAACTTGATGTGAATCTCTAAACTATGAATCAATCCTACCATCTAAGCTCCTCAACATTGAAATTGCCACACCAAGAAGGACAAGCCGTAAGGTTATGTAAATCGAGGAAGTAGCAGATGTCGCTAAAATATGCAAATGTTACATTTTCAAACACTGAGCTCCAATCTGTGGGAGGAGCATAAAAGCCAGATTGAAAGCAAAGTTTTTTAGCCACATGAAACCTCAAAAATCGGATCAAGTGGTGTGGGATGATTGTGTGATGTCTCCTGTTCGTCGACGTGCCAGTTATTGCCACTTGTAGAAAATGGAGAGGGACATAATTTTTGAATGAGAGACCTTGGTTTAGCACTCCGACAGATCGCTACGCGCCTAGACTGAGATATCAGCACTGTTCAATGTTGCATGTCTTGGAGGTTGGGAGAAAAACAACGAATGGGAATGACAGCAAGAGGAGTGCGGAGGCGATCCTCTGCACGGACGGATCGTCTGATCCATTCTGTACTGCAAGTGAAATTGGGTCTGTTACTTATGTGTATTTTTGTTTGGTTGTAATGTATAAAAATCTTTCAATAAAAATTTAAGATTTAAAAAAAAAAAAAAAGAAATTGGACGTCACATCCCAAGCCTAGGGCGGCAACCAGTGTTGACACAAACCATCAGAAGGCATTTGCACGACATTGGGCTACAAGACAGCAATGGAGGCTGGAATGGAGGTCTATCCTCTTCAGCAATGAGTCCCGCTTCTGTCTCACAAGCAATGATAGCCGGAGAATGGTCTGGAGACCACGTGGGCAACATCATGGAACCAGTGCTATGGCCGTTTCTCCAAAGTGTCCCAAGAAGCAATTTTTCAACAGGACAACGCCAGGTTGCATGTTACTCGTGCTACTGTGAGCAGCCTGCATGGCCTAAATGTGCTACCATGGTCTGCATTGTCTCCGGACTTGTCTCCCATCGAGCACATCTGGGACGTCATTGGTCGGCAATTGCAAAAGGAATAACATTCCTCAGCCAATCATTAATAACCTCATTGATAGCATGCCAAGGAGTGTAAGGCCCCATGCACACTTCCGTATTTTCATCCGTAATTACGGACCAGAATTATGGACCCATTCATTTTTTATCGGCTGCGAACACCTTTCCGTATTTTTACGGCTGGGTGTCCGTGCTGTAGAAATGATAGAACACGTCCTATTTTTGTCCGTAATTATGGCACAGACTCCCCATAGAATTCTATGGGCGCTTCCGTAATTACAGACGGCAACGGATGTGCACCCATGGCTGTCCATAATTACGGAAGCGTTGCTAGGCAATGCCAGATTTTCAGATGTTGCATATAATTTGTGGTTTTCTTCTTTTTTCGGATGCACTACGGACCGTATTTACAAACACCCTTACGTACATGTGGATGATATACGGATAACTACGGATCCGTATTTATGGACAGAATTTACGGATGGATGAATTCTATGGTCATGTGCATGGGGCCCCATGCACATGACCATGCCAGTAATCACAGTTCGTAATTACGGGCACGGCGGGCCACAGACAGCCATCCGTATTTGCAGGCAGTGCTCCCATTATAAAGTATGGGAGCACGGTCCGTAAAATGACGTGCTATTTTTTGCAGGTTTCTACGGCACGGACACCTTCCAATAAATATACGGGAAGGTGTCCGTCGGCCCTAGAAATTAATGGGTCCGTAATTACGGACGATTTTATGGTCGTGTGCATGGGGCCTAAACGCATGTATTTCTGTGCGTGGTGTTCATACTCGATACTGAATAAATCAAGATGTTCAGAATACTTTGTTTCCATTTTTTTTATCATTAACATGTCTATCGATTCTGTGATTTTCAGAATTCCAAAACTTTTCCTTCTTTGTGTTGCAATTTCAATGTTAAGGGGTGTATTACTGATACTTATGTAGATTCTGCTCCATGAATCACAGCTGAGAGGCTTTGAGCTCCCCCTGTGATTCTTGTCTACAATCTTGTCTTTGACTGCCACACACTGGTGGATTTTGATATAGCAATGCATAAATATAGATACAATCATTGTAGAATTATCACATGCATATAACAACTAGCAATCTGGTGCGCTATAACGGCCGGGGTGTACACTGAAAACAAAGGGCCACATAGCGAAATTCGTTTGAAAAGGAGAGCGAAAAAGAAGCATGCAGCTGCAACTGGATATACAGTGGATATAAAAAGTCTACACACCCTTGTTAAAATGCCAGTTTTTTGTCATGTAATGAAATCAGTGCAAGATGAATAATTTCAGAACTTTTTCAACCTTCAATGTGACCCATAATCTGTACAATTCCATTGAAAAAACAAACTGAAATCATTTAGGGGGGGGGGGATAAAAATAACAAAACTACAATAATGTGGTTGCATAAGTATGAACACCCTCTTATAATTGGGGATGTTGTGTTCAGAAATAGCCAATCACATTGAAACTCATGTTAAATAGTAGTCAGTACACAGCTGCCATTATTTAAAATGATTCTGAGTAACCCCATATAAAGTAGAGCTGTTAGGATTTTCCCGACATTTTCTTTGTTGCATGTGACAGCAAAAGCCATGGTCCGTAAAGAGCTTACAACACATCAAAGGGATCTGATTGTTGAAAGGCATCAGTCAGGAGAAGGGTACCAAAGAATTTCCAAGGCATTAGATATACCATGGAAAACAGTGAAGACAGTCATCAAGAAGTGGATTACATTTGGCACAACAGTGACATTACCATTAACTGGACGTCCCTCAAAACTTGATGAAAAGACAAGACGAAAATTGGTCCGGGAGGCTACCAAAAGGCCTGCAGCAACATTAAAGGAGCTGCAGGTCTTTCTGGCAGCTACTGGTTGTGTAGTGCATGTGACAACAATCTCCCGTATTCTTCATATGTCTGGGCTGTGGGGTAGGATGGCAAGACGGAAGCCATTTCTAACAAAGAAAAACATCCAAGCCCGGCTATGTTTTGCCAAGACCTACATCAAGTCTGCCAAAAGCATGTGGGAAAACGTGTTCTGGTCTGATGACACCAAGGTTGAATTTTTTGGCCATAATTCCAAAAGGTATGTTTGGCGCAAAGCCAACACTGCACATCACCAAAAGAACACCATACCCACGGTGAAGCATGGTGGGGGCAGCCTTATGGAGAATGGTGGAGGCAGCATTATGGAGAATGGTGGAGGCAGCATTATGGAGCATGGTGGGGGCAACATTATGGAGAATGGTGGAGGCAGCATTATGGAGCATGGTGGGGGCAGCATTATGCTTCGGGGATGTTTTTCTGCAGCTGGAACTGGGGCTTTAGTCAAGGTGGAGGGAATTATGAACAGTTCCACATATTGGCACAAAACCTGCAGGCTGCTGCTAAAAAGATGAAGAAGAATGTCACCTTTCAGCGCAACAACGACCCAAACCATACCTCCAAATCAGCAAAATAATGGCTTCACCAGGAGAACATCAAAGTTTTGGAATAGCCAAGACCTGATCCCATTGAAAATCTATGGGGTGACCTGAAGAGTGACAGGAGATGCCCTCGCAATCTGACAGATTTGGAGCGCTTTTGCAAGGATGAGTGGGCAACAATTGCCAAGTCAAGATGTGCCATGCTGATAGACTTCTACCCAAAAAGACTGAATGCTGTCATAAAGTCAAAGGGTAATTCAACAAAGTATTAGTTTAAGAGTGTGCATATCTATGCAAACACATTATTTTTGTTCTTTATTTTTATTTTTCAGCCCCTAAAAGATTTCAGTTTGTTTTTTAATCGAATTGTACAGATTATAGGTGACATTAAAGGTGGAAAAAGTTCTGATATTATTCATCTTGGACTGATTTTGTAACATGACAAAAAGCTGGCATTTTAACAGGGGTGTGTAGACGTTTTATAGCCACTGTACTTTGTATATATGTATGTCAGAAAATTTATATATATTTTATTTTTGTGTGTTTGTGTGTTTTTTTTATGAGGTGTTTTTCTTGTACTGTCCATACTTACCACAGTGTAAGTTGTGCACTTTTCATATGGATATCTAGGATTGTGGTACCATATGCTTTTCTGCACTATTGTGAGTTTATACGGCATTTATGGTGTTTAGCTTATGGTCTCAGAGGTAGTTATTGTTTCTGGGGGAGGGGTCCACAATTGTGGCGTAATAAAGGACATTTATGGACTTTTTGTGTCTGCAATGATTGATGGTTATGTTGAGACTTTTTTTGGTTTATGTGTAGGAGTGTGTATGTATGTTTTGTTTTTTTTAACACCTTCCCGACCGCCCACTGTCTTTTGACGTCAGGCGGTGCGGGTGCTTAATCTACAGAGACGTCTTTTGGCGTCGCTGCAGATCAGGCTGATGAGCGCTCGTGTGAGCGCTCATCCTCTAAGCAGGAGCTGTTACTAACAGCTCCTGATCTTAGAGCAGCCTCCTGAACACAGCTGGAGTCGGCAAACATTCGGACCCCAGCTGTGTAACCCTTTGATTACCGCGGTCCGTGACCGCGGCATGATCAAAGGGAATTCCCCTCTTTGATCGCATCACCGGGATTCCAGTGATGCGATCAAACACTGGGGAATCCCTCTGCAGTGAGCCCTGGGGACCTACAAAGGACCCCAGGGCTGTCTGTTCCTTGTGCCTGCTGTTCGGGCACACTATGTGCTGCCCGATCAGCAGCCTGTGTCATAGTGACACAGTGTAATGTATTAGCTTACAGAAGTATGCTAATACATTACAAGTAAAAAATAAAGTTACAAATAAAGTTATCCCTTGATGGGATTAAAAAAAAAAAAAAGTAACAAAACAAATAAATAAATAAAAAAAGTCCCAAAAAGAGTCTTTATTTTGCATTAAATACATTTTATTGCCCCTACACTAAATAAAAACAAAAAACCTACGCATATTAGGTATCTACACGACCGTAATAACCTGAAGAATTAATCTAATGGTTTATTTAGCGTGAAACGTGAACGGGATAAAAAATAAACAAAAAAAACTATTCCGAGAATCGCTTTTTCCTATATTCACGCCGTAAAAAAAAAAATTTACCCCCAAACTGTGGGAAAAATAAAATACTATTTCTCTCGCATAAAACAAGGCCTCATACAGCCACGTCAATGAAAAAATAAAAAAGTTATGGCTGCTGAAACGCAGAGAGGCAAAAACAGAAAAATTGAGCTGGTCATTAAGGTCTTTTCAGGCCCTGTCATTAAGGGGTTAATGTTGATAGACTTGAATTTCCTACGTTCAAGCATGTTAAAGGTCCCAAGGATGCTGGATCATCAGAATTTTACTGTGAATAGATACAGTACACTTCACCAAACTACTTCTTTCTTTCAGTTGTACTGTTCATGTCTTTTATTTAACACATTAGGGGGGATTTATTAACTTTTCTGGCGTAAAAATTTGCAAACTGCACTAAAATTCCAAAAACTGCAACATTTGTGCCGTTTTTGCCACTCAATGCACTTTTTTAAAATAGTGGGCAGAACTTATTGAAAGCTCATAGCTGTTGTAGATTTGGCTCTCTTGTGCATGGACGGCCAGAAATGCGCCTGATATGTTAAGAGGCATGCGTCTCTTAAAAATTTAGGCGCATCTTACTCCAGAGCTTTGTATATTAAGATTGCCGTCTGAGGACTGATACGCTAGTCTTAATAAATCTTCCCCATAGAGTTATTATCCACCATGCAAGGAGAAAAAGTAAGTGAACCCTTTAGTTTCCTGAAGCTGTAAATAAGATTTGCAGAACGTTGAGGAGGAATTTTGGGCCATTCCTTCCTGCAAATGTGTCTCAGTTCATCAATATTTGTGGGATGTCTTGCGTGCACAGTCCTCTTCAAGTCCTGCCACAGCATCTCGATAGGGTTAAGGTCTGGACTTTGACTGGCCATTCCAAAACACAAATCTTTTTCAACCATTTATGAGTTGATTTACTTGTGTGCTTTGGGTCGATGTCTTGTTGCACCACCCAACGTCTCTTCAGCTTATGGTCATGGACTGCTGCCCTTACATTCTTCTGTAAAAAAAAATTGATTCATCTTCGAATGTATTGTTCAATCAATGATCACAAAGCGTCCAGGCCTGATGTAAAGGATCTGCCAGGCACTACGTCTGTGGATACTCCCAGGATTAAACAGTCGACACCTGAGGCCAGACCTCTTAGACTGACACCGGCTCCCACCAATCAGGGTGGCAGGCTCAGGAGTGGGAGAGCCTATCGCGGCCTGGTCAGTCGGAGTTAGCTCCGCCCCCTGTCGATTTATACCTGCCGGTTTCTCTTCCTCATTGCTTGTGATTCTTCTTGGTTTCCTGGCCCCACTGCTGCCTTGCTCCAGCCTGCTTCTGCCGTGCTTCTGCCTTGCTTCAGTTCCCGCTTATCCTGCTTCGCTCTGCCCCTGGCTTGCTTCCTGCTCCGTGCTCTGCGTTTGTATACTCCATTACATCCTGATCCTGACTGGCTCGTTCACCACTCCGTTTCCTCACGGTGTTCCGTGGGCTACTGCCCCTTCCCTTGCTTGTTCCCTGTTTGTATCCCCTTGCACTTAGTCAGCGTAGGGACCGCCGCCAAGTTGTACCCCGTCGCCTAGGGCGGGTCGTTGCAAGTAGGCAGGGACAGGGCGGTGGGTAGATTAGGGCTCACTTGTTCCCTTCACCTCCTTCCTGCCATAACACCTGAGGCTGCAAAGCAGCCCCAAACCATGATGCTCCCTTCACAGTTGGGATAAAGTTTGGATGTCCAGTGTTCTTTTTCTTCCAAACATAATGTTTTGCATTTGTGTTAAAAAGTTACATTTTTGTCTCATTTGTTCATAGAACATTTTCCCAGAAGTATTGTGGATCATCCAGGTGGTAAGGGACAAACTTGATACAGACCACAAAGTTATTTTTGGACAGCAGCGGCTTCCGTCGTGGTGTCCTTCCATGAACATCATTCTTGTTCAGCGTTTTTCTAATAGTAGACACACGAACAGAGTTTTTTGCAGTATGTCGAGTCCTTAGTAGGTATTTTGCTGTTACCCTTGGGTTCTACTTCATCTCTTTCAGGATTACCGTTGTGCTCTTGGAGTGATCTTAACAGGACGCCCACTTCTAGGGAGAGTAGCAGCAGTCCTGAATTTTCTCTATTTGTAGACAACTTGTCTTACCGTAGATTGATGCACACCAAGGTCTGTAGCAATGCTTTTGTAGGTTTTTCCAGCTTCATGCATCTCTATAACACATCTTCTGAGGTCTTCTGAAAGTAATTCACCTTGAGGCATGGTTCATTCTAACCAGTCTTTCTTGAGAATAACAGATTTGTCAGTAACCAGGCTTTGTGTGCCTTTATTTAATGGCCAAAGCACCCGTGGGACCCACACTTCCAATCTCATACTCTTATTTGAAACACCTTTTTCCAATTAGTTCTTGAAGAAGTCATTAACACAGAGGTTCACTCACTTTTTCTCCCTTCATTGTGCATATTTACTCAATGGACTTAATCAAAGACTTGAACAGTGCAACTGCTTGTGTGTTATTAGGTTAGTGAAATTGTGTTTGTGTAAAAATGTGACTTAGATAACAACCAGACCACAGTGTATTAGTAAGGGCCTGTTCACATCAGCATTGCCCTTCCATTGAGGGGTTCCGTCGGAACCCTATCACAACGGTGACAAACGGAAACCTTTAGCAATGTTTCCATCACCGTTGAGATCAATGGAGATGCAAACGGAAGCTAAGGTTTCCATTTGCCTTTCCATTGAGGGGTTAACCCGACGGAAACCTCCGACAGAACCCCTCAACGGAAGGGCAACGCTGATGTGAACACAACCTAATGCAGAAATCCAGGTAATTCCAACTAATTAAAACTGTAGATCAAGGCAAACAGAATTTGGGTATTTCAAACAACCATCCATACACAATAACCTAGTTTTCTCCAGAAGCCTCTGCAAGCCTCTGCTTTAGTGCTTGAAGAACCCAGACACTTACTCCAATAAGGGTTGTTAGGTGAAGGATTTTCCTTAGCAAGTAAAAATTAGCTGTAGTAGTAGTCCACTAGATAGGGTGGTGGTGATCATAATGATTGTGATGATGAGGGTGATGATGATTACTGCAATAAAACTATGAAGAACATAATTTCTGCTTTGCAAGACAATACAAAGAAAATTATACATATCTCTCGGTCATCAGGTGTGCAGAGGTAGTAGTCACACCCAGGCAATGATACCTTAAAGTAGACACCAGTATTATAAATGGCACATGGTACAGATTTTTGGGGCCCATGAGCTTCAATCATCAGGTGTTCCAGGAACTTTTATTCTTTTACACTGAACGATGTGTTTTATGAAGTTAGTTATGTGACATACTTACTGAGGATCTTCACATAGTAGCACAATTGCCTTCTGAGCTGCGGACATTACACCTAAGTAGGGCCGGACTGGCCATCTGGCAGTTCTCGCAAATGCCAGATGGGCCGGTGAACAGTGAGCAGGCAGCTGGCCGCCCAAACAATCGGTGTCGGACAGTGTCCGAGGCCTGCTGCCTCTCTGAGGGGGCAACAGGGGTTGCACTAAATTGAGCTGTATTTGTGCTGGTGTTGTATTTATGTACTGAGCTTGGTTCTGGTGGTGTGTATATGTACTTAGCTTGGTTCTGGTGCTGTATAGATGTACTGAGCTTGGTTCTGGAGCTGTATAGATGTACTGAGCTTGGTTCTGGAGCTGTATATATGTACTGAGCTTGGTTCTGGAGCTGTATATATGTACCAAGCTTGGTTCTGGTGCTGTGTATATGTACTGAGCTTGGTTCTGGAGCTGTATATATGTACTAAGCTTTGTTCTGGTGTTGTATATATATGTACTGAGCTTTGTCCTGGCGTTACATATATGTACTCAGTTTTGTTCTGGTGTTGTATATATGTACTGAGCTTGGTTCTGGTGTTGTATTTATGTGCTGAGCTTTGTTCTGGTACTGTATATATGCATTGAGCTTGGTTCTGGAGCTGTATATATGTATTGAGCTTGGTTCTGGAGTCGTATATGTCAGATCTTGGTTCTGTAGCTGTAATTATATAAAATATATTTATAATAACAAAATTGCAGGGCAGATTGAATTGTTTTCAATTCATTGTATATTTAATGGGAATCCTCCAATGCAGAGGTGAACAGGCCCTTAGTTAATGCTCAGTCGAGCAGAATTTGTTGACTGTTTTTGCCTAAACTATAAAGTCTGTTTCTTTTCTGAATACTGAAATAAACCCAGGCAAACGGTGTCCATTGTGTCAATGTCTCTATCTGTTCTGAACCCGTTGTGCCTACCTCTCTTGAAGCTAATATCCCACACCATATACTTCTGTAATAATCACAACCTACAGTATCAAAGGGAATTATAACACTGCTAGTCCTAAATTCAAGTCAACAGGTAGAAGGAACTCTCCCTGCTTTTTGTGATCCCATAAATGCCATGCTTACCTCAGTAGTGGAGTCGTTGACAGAAGAAGGAGTAGGTTCACACACAGTGAAAGCTATGAAGATTGAATATAACCAGATTAATAATGACACCAGCACTTTACATTATATACAGATTAAGTATCTCTCTAAGAACCTTTGATACAAAGAAATGATGGAACACGTAGCAGGATATACAAAGTAATCATGACGTACAATGAATTCCAGAGTAGACCTTGAATTTGCTGTAGCGTCTTACACAACCGGTGCAGAGGCGTAACTACTGCCGTAGCAGCAGTAGCGGCTGCCACGGGGCCCGCGGCATGAGGGGGCCCGTGTCGCCCGCCGGCACGGGCCCCCACCATGGCCACAGGCTTCGCTAGCAGCCGCTATGGCTGCTACAGCGGGACGCTACTGAACAGTATGGCAGAGCAGGGAGGAATCTCCCCGCTCTGCCATTAAACAAAAGACATGTATCCCCTATGCACAGGATAGGGGATACATGTGTGATCGCCTGCAGCGATAGGGAGAACGGGGTACTGAAAGTCCCCTGAAGTTCTCCATCACAAACCTCGGACTTCCGGGTTCTGTGTCGGCTTCTCCGTAGAAATGAATGGAGCGCCGGTCCCGCTTGTGCGCATGCGTGACCAGCGCTTCTTTCATTTTTAGTGAGCTGCCGACATAGACGCCGGAAGTCAGAGGTTAGTCATGGAGAACTTGGGGGACTTTCAGTCCCCCGTTCTCCCTATCGCTGCAAGCGATCACACATGTATCCCCTATCCTGTGGATAGGGGATACATGTCTTTTATTAGGACACACTGTAGCTCACTTTTTTTGGGAGGGGGGGACGCTGTATGGCGTTCCCTACAAGGGGGGGGACGCTGTATGGCGTTCCCAACAGGGGGGACGCTGTATGGCGTTCCCTACAGGGGGGACGCTGTATGGCGTGCCCTACAGGGGGGGACGCTGTATGGCGTTCCCTACAGGGGGGACGACGCTGTATGGCGTTCCCTACAGGGGGGGACGCTGTATGGCGTTCCCTACAGGGGGGGACGCTGTATGGCGTTCCCTACAGGGGGGACGACGCTGTATGGCGTTCCCTACAGGGGGGACGACGCTGTATGGCGTTCCCTACAGGGGGGGACGCTGTATGGCGTTCCCTACAGGGGGGGACGCTGTATGGCGTTCCCTACAGGGGGGGCTGTATGGCGTTCCCTACAGGGGGGGCTGTATGGCATTCCCTACAGGGGGCGCTGTATGGCGTTCCCTACAGACCCCCCCTGTAGATAACGCCAGACAGCCCCCTCTGTAGGGAACGCCATACTGCCCCCTCCCCCCCGTAGATAACGCCATACTGTACCCCCTCTAGATAACGCCATACTGTCCCCTATGTAGATAACGCCATACAGCCCCCCCTGTAGATAGCGCCATACAGTCCCCCTGTAGATAACGCCATACAGCCCCCCTGTAGATAGTGCCATACAGCCCCCCCTGTAGATAGCACCATACAGCCCCCCTGTAGATAGCGCCATACAGCCACCCTCTAGATAGTGCCATACAGCCCCCCCCTGTAGGGAACCCCATACAGTCCCCCCCCTGTAGGGAACGCTATACAGTCCCCCCTGTAGGGAACGCCATACAGTCCCCCCGTAGATAACGCCATACAGCCCCCCCCCGTAGATAACGCCATACAGCCCCCTCTGTAGATAACGCCATACAGCCCCCTCTGTAGATAACGCCATACAGCCCCCTCTGTAGATAACGCCATACAGCCCCCTCTGTAGATAACGCCATACAGCCCCCTCTGTAGATAGCGCCATACAGCCCCCTCTGTAGATATCTACAAAGGGGGCTGTATGGCGTTATCTACAGGGGGGTTTGTAAAAAAGGCACTATCTACAAGGGGGGGGGTTGTGTGACACCCAGGGGAGGGGGGGCCCCAGTCAAAAGTTTGCTATGGGGCCCAGTCTTTCCTAGTTACGCCCCTGAACCGGTGGATAATAATATCTACACAAATATGATGAGGAATAACATCCAGGATGAAAAACACAATAGTGATTTAAAGTCTATTACAATAGAATCTATAGGAGAAAATTACTTGTCAACAGCTCGCCCCAAAGCTTCGTATCCACAACCAGCGAGAATAAAAAAAACTCGAACTCTGCTCATTAATTTTAAAAAAATGCAATCACAAGCTGTCTGATGGCCGGAAAAACACAAATACAATAAGAGCTTGCATTGTGAAATGACTTTTTCAGTATTATGCTCACTACTGAGGGAAAACAGTTTTGATGGGGTGACCTTTGTATCGAGCCGTGTTCTGACAGAAAATAGTTTCGCACACCAGGAAAAAAGCTGTGATTCTGACAGAGTTTTGCATATGAATAGTATTTCGAGGGAAGTTATATTAGGAACAATCGGCAGCAAAACCCACTTCTAAAGTTCACTTTTTTCCCCTTTGTGCTTCTGAAAAATAAAATGTCATGACAAGTATATTGAGGGCTATTCAAGTAGAAAGTCGAGACAGAAACAGACGTATTGGTCTGTTAACCGGCACACAACTATATGTGTATTGATGTAAGTATGTCACTCCTTTAGGCAGAAACCTAAGAAGTAGAAACTTATTTTAGGAAAAGTATTTTTGATAGACCTTTCTTTCTTTTCCATAGTTTGGTCTGTCAATGCCAGTCAGTGACGGATCAACATAGGGGCATTTGGGGAAGCTGCCCGGGACCCGAGGTTCCTGGGGGCCCATGGCCGCCCATAGTACATTGCAGTTTTTTTTGCAACGAATCATGGCAAATCTGCAACAAAACTGCATTGTGTATGAACTGCAAAAGGACCTGCAGACATAAGGTCAGATGACCTTATACATGTATTTGCAGTTCTTGTTACTGTTGAGAGACTTGCAGGTCACATGACCATGTAGGCGGGTCTTAGCAGCAAGACTCCATAGAGAAGACTGTAAGCTGCTACGTAAGTATAAGGGGAATAGATTAGTTTAAGGAGGATGGGGGTCTGTATTTAGGGGATCTGGTGTCTGAATTTTTGTGTTTCTATAGAAGCTGTTAATGGCTGCAGAAGCGAGGGGCAAAGAGTTCTTGGCAGAAAACTCTGCAGTAATCAAGAGAAGTCGCCATAACAGTCTGTGTCAGAGAGAAAAAGAAAAGAGAATGACTCCTATCAGAGAAGATGTCACCTGTGAGTCACTGGATTTAAAGAGGATCTGTCACGTCTCCTTACATGTCTGTTATAGGAGATCCTTGTATTCTACAAAAAGTCTCTGTGTAGCCCAGGACTAATAGACAAATTGGTATTACCATTCCCATTGTCAGGAAAATGTGTCCCTACACAGTGTGATGCTGTCGGTGATGGTTGGAGACTGTCGGTATGTAGAGACACAGGCCTTTGACAAGGGGAATTGCAACACCTATTTGTCAATGCTTGCACAGAAAGGTGGTGTTGACTATAGACATGGCACGGCAGAGTGGTGGTGGGGAAGGGGGGCCAAAGTTTGGGTAACAGCCCAGGGCCTATGATCTACTTAATCTGCCACTGATGACAGTCAATGCTTAAAGGGATTGTCAATTATTTCAAATACTCTCAGATAATAGAGAGGGATCTCCCATCCAGGACCCTTGTATATTAGCCGGAATAGAAAACAGCTACAATAAGTGTCTCTCACCCTTGAGGACCCAGCACATCCATATATTACACACTTTGACTTAAAGCGGTTGTCCAGGCACGGGATGGTTTTTCATACTGAGGACCTATCCACTGTATAGGTCATTACTATATGATCGGTGGGTGTCGGACACCCGAACCCCGCACCAATTAGCTGTTACGGCTGCCTCCGGGCACCGGATGTTATGCAGTGGCCAGTGTCAGGACCAGATAGCTCAGTACACTGCATAGTGGCTGTGCTGCAGAACTGCCACTCTGCTCATTTTCACTTGAATAGGGCCGGAGCTGCAGTACTGAAGCATGGCCACTATACTGGGACCTGAGCCATCTGCACGGGACTGTTTTTCATCAGCATGAAAAACAGTCCCGTGCCTGGACAACCCCTTTAAATGTGAATTGTGTAATACTTAATTTCCACTGTGGTGGTGCTGCAGGGAAATAGAACTCTTGAAATTAAACCTGTGCAAGTAGGACACACTGTGATTAGCTTATTGTCAGGGAAAGCTGATGACCCCATTAAATCCAATCTCAAGCTTTAAAGGGGTTGCCCAGGAATAGAAAAACATGGAGGCTTTCTTACAGAAACAGTGCCACACCTGTCCATGGGTTGTGCCTGGTGTCGCAGATCAGCTTAGTTGTAGAGAATGGGGCCGGGCTGCAAAACCACACACAACCTGTGGAGAGGTTTGGCACTGTTTTTGAAAGAGGGAAAGTAGCCATGTTTTTCTAATCCTGTGGAACTTCTTTAAGCTGAAAACTGACTTCATCCAACCTTGCAACATTACCATGGCATCCTATTGAGTGTCTTTGTGTTTCCAGATGGGGTTCAGATGTAAGTGAGCTTCTATTATGCATGGATGGCAAGTGTCTAAATGTTTTACATCCTTGGCTACTTGGGCTTGAATGTAACATGACCACATCTATATGGACTTTGTATGTTCACCTCTCGAGTCTCCTCTCATGTAGTCTTGCTTCTTACTGCTAAATGAAAGTGCAGTTCACCTAATGTGTGTATATATATATATCTCCCTCTGTCACCGCATCAGCACACACGCGATTCTATCGCAGGGTGTCGATGGTTTGCATGGCAGCTGGAGGCTTAACAAAGGTGGAAAAGTAAAAATGTTATGTCTCGAGGAACATGGAAATGCAAAAATAAATACTTTTTTTTTTTTTAAAGAAGTGTTTTTATTGTGCAAACGTAGTAAAACTTAAAAATATATATAAATTTTGTATCACCGTACTTGTAACCATCTGCAGAATAAAGTTATTATATTTATACCACACGGTAAATAGTGTACATTTAAAAGAATGGCGGAACTGCTGGGGGTTTGTTTTTTTACCCCCCAAGAAAAAGTTAACAAAAGTTAATAAATAAATTATATGCACTCCAGAATGATGTTTTGAAAAAATACAACTTGTCTCGCAGAAGACAAGCTCTTACACCGCTATCTCCACGGAAATTCAACGATGAAAAAAACTATAAAAATCACTTGGTCATAAAGGCACAAAATAGGCTGGTCACAAAAAGGTTAAATTATGTCTCAGATTAGACAGTGACATCTGCTATTATGTTATTGAACACATTGGGACAAGGGTTACAAAAAATATCGCCTCCCGTAACACACACGCCTTAGAACACGATACTTAAGAAATCCATACATTGAGAGTGACAGAACTGAACGCTGTATTATTAGACTGCAGATACTTAGTCATACTATATTCTCTACTCAAAAGTTTCTCCTGGGCTGCCTTCCAGCTGGAACGGCTTTTCATCTTGTGCGATGTAGCCTATTGTTCGTGAGCTTGCAGCCATTCATTTTCATTTTGCTAGGTTCATTCTCATTCCCAGTTGTTTTTGTTTTCTTTGATTTTCTAGGTTATTTTTCGCCATCAATTTATGTCCCACACCTCCCCAGGCAGCCAGTAGAACAGTGGACAGGTTATTTATGTTGTTGTGTAAAGTAAATCAGTCTGGATGGGGCTCAACGTGCTTACAACAATATATTTCCGCTTTGATGTCTCAGAAACTTTTTCTGTTGTATTTCAAAAAGTGGAAGGAAGATCCGAAAATAATCAATAAGTATGGGACATATCCGGTTCTTATAATATCTTTAATCTGAAGAAGGAACAACTTGTACTTGTGCTTCTTCCAAATGTTTCATTTTTTTTGGTAACTTCTAAAATAATGATTTTTTTTCTTTATGAAACATGAATTTGAATAATGTTAAAAAAATGTCAGGTTTGAAGTTCTCATCGATGGTAAATGTTAAATGCACTGAACACATTGAGCTCATTCCAGCACTGCTATAATCTATCATATCAGAGTCATGCAAATGTAATAATAAATCATAAGTAATATATTAACTTATCTCAACATCTACCTCTTCTTACTACCTAGTTCTCATCTCACTGTCTAGTACCCATCTCATCATATTGTACTCATCTCACCTTGTTCTCATCCCTCAGTCTTGTACTCTTCTTACATCTTCTTAACCTCAATCTTCTACTTTTCTTAATCTCACAATCTACTATAGTCTTATTAACTTGTTCTCATCTCACCATATAGTATATTCTCTTCACAATGTCCTTGTCCCACTGTCTAGTACTATTTTTACCATCTTTTGTATTAATCTTACCATTCTCTTATCATCTAGTTTTCTCACTGTCTAGAACTCATCTAACCATCTAGTATATTCTCACCACCTAGCTCTCATCTCACCCAGCTTATCGTCTACTTCTCATCTCATTGTCTAGTATTTATTCCACCATTAGTACTCATATAACCATTTAGTTCTCATCCCAGTTACTAGTATTCATCTCACCATCTAGTATACTTACCACTTAGTTCTTATTTCACTGTCTAGAACTCAACTTACTGTATAGAACTCCTCTCAGTCTAGAACTCACCACCCAATTCTTATTGTACTGTCTAAAACTCATTTAACTGTCTAGAACTCATCTCACTGTCTAGAACTCACCACCTAGTTCTCAGCTCACTGTCTAAAGCTATTCTAACTGTCTAGAACTCATCTCATTGTCTAAAACGAACCACTTAGTTCTTATTTCACTGTCTAGAACTCATCTTACTGTATAGAACTCCTCTCAGTCTAGAACTCACCACCCAATTCTTATCTTACTGTCTAAAACTCATTTAACTGTCTAGAACTCATCTCACTGTCTAGAACTCACCACCTAGTTCTCAACTCACTATCTAAAGCTATTCTAACTGTCTAGAACTCATCTCACTGTCTAAAACGAACCACCTAGTTCTTATCTCACTGTCTAGAACTCATCTCACCAGCTAGTATACGCACCACCTAGTTCTTATATTACTGTCTAGAACCCATCTCACCAGCTAGTATACTCACCACCTAGTTCTTATATTACTGTCTAGAACTCATCTCACCAGTTAGTATCTTATCACCACCTAGTTCTTATATTACTGTCTAGAACTCATCTCACCAGCTAGTATACTCACCACCTAGTTCTTATATTACTGTCTAGAACCCATCTCACCAGCTAGTATCTTATCACCACCTAGTTTTTATATTACTGTCTAGAACCCATCTCACCAGCTAGTATACTCACCACCTAGTTCTTATATTACTGTCTAGAACCCATCTCATGAGCTAGTATACGCACCACCTTGTTCTTATATTACTGTCTAGAACTCATCTCACCAGCTAGTATCTTATCACCACCTAGTTCTTATATTACTGTCTAGAACCCATCTCCCCAGCTATTATCTTCTCACCACCTAGTTCTTATATTACTGTCTAGAACTCATCTCACCAGCTAGTATCTTATCACCACCTAGTTCTTATATTACTGTCTAGAACTCATCTCACCAGCTAGTATACTCATCACCTAGTTCTTATATTATTGTCTAGAAACCATCTCACCAGCTAGTATACTCACCACCTAGTTCTTATATTACTGTCTAGAACCCATCTCACGAGCTAGTATACTCACCACCTGGTTCTTATATTATTGTCTAGAACCCATCTCACCAGCTAGTATACTCACCACCTAGTAATTATATTACTGTCTAGAACTTATCTCACCATCTAGTATCCTCTCACCACCTAGTTCTTATATTACTGTCTAGAACCCATCTCACCAGCTAGTATCTTCTCACCACCTAGTTTTTACATTACTGTCTAGAACCCATCTCACCAGCTAGTATAATCACCACCTAGTTCTTATATTACTGTCTAGAACCCATCTCACCAGCTAGTATACGCACCACCTTGTTCTTATATTACTGTCTAGAACTCATCTCAGAAGCTAGTATACTCACCACCAAGTTCTTATATTACTGTCTAGAACCCATCTCCCCAGCTATTATCTTCTCACCACCTAGTTCTTATATTACTGTCTAGAACTCATCTCACCAGCTAGTATCTTATCACCACCTAGTTCTTATATTACTTTCTAGAACTCATCTCACCATCTAGTATCTTATCACAACTGAGTATCATCTCACTGTCTAGCACCCATCTCATCATATCGTACTTATATCACCACCTTGTTCTCATCAATCAGTCTAGTACTCTTCTTAACATCTCTTACTAATGTCACAATCTAGTATATTCTTTTCTTTTAAACTCTTATTTTATTGAAGA
This sequence comes from Rhinoderma darwinii, assembly GCF_050947455.1. Classification (NCBI taxonomy): domain Eukaryota; kingdom Metazoa; phylum Chordata; class Amphibia; order Anura; family Rhinodermatidae; genus Rhinoderma; species Rhinoderma darwinii. Next base: position 118,610,721 of record NC_134692.1, read on the forward strand.
TCATTTTTGTGACACAATAATAAAAAATATGATTAATCATGCACAGTCGGCAATGAAAGTATAGATTCATAACATCTCTCTTAAACAGAAGTTTCAATATCAGAAAATCAGTACCCTCCTATTCTGAGTGACGTCTAACATATAAAGCAAAACATGGTGAAAAATATATAGTGCCATAAAGTAAATTAACAATAAACAAGACAAATTAAAGACTTATGAAGAGGGTAGGAAAAAAGGCTAGGGGTGGGGTGGGGGAAAGATAGGCATAATAACAATAAGCCAAAGACTAAGAAAAAAACGTGTGGAAGTGCAGCTGTTAGGCAAACCTCCTGGGAAAGAGTGAAATAACTAGCTAAAACAGCCTATTAAAACATACCGTCAAAGTGTCTGAATTTGATCCAAGGGGACCAGATTTTTTTTTACAAATTTGGGATGGTTTCTAGACTACCAAACAGACAGAGTTTCTAATCATCAAATCTGGTCGACTTTAATAGTCCAATGAGAAATTGATGAGCAAATAGTAGATTTTCAAGACGCAACAACGAGTAATTTGACAGTGGCCAGGAGTGGTCAAATCTAGTAAATTCTTATCACCATGTTCTCATCTCACTGTCTAGTACTCTTATTATTATCTCCTACTCACCACCCATCTAGTATATTCTCACCACCATGTCCTTATCCCACTGTCTAGTACCATTTTTTCCATCTTTTGGATTCATCTCACCATCTCCATGCTCTCATCTCCTAGTTCTCCACTCACTGGTTAGAACTCATCTTACCATCTTGAAATCGTCTCACTATCGAGCATAGTCTCACCACCTAGCTCTCATCTAACCTTGTAGTACCAAACTTATCGTCTAATTCTCATCTCATTGTCTAGTATTTATTCCACCATTAGTACTCATATCACCATCTTATTCTCATCCAAGTTACTAGTAATCATCTCACCATCTAGTATACTTAACACCTAGTTCGCATCTCACTGTCTACAACTCATCTCACTGTATAGAACTCACCACCTAGTTCTTATATCACTGTCTAGGACATATCTCACTGTCTAGAACTCACCATCTAATTCTTATCTCACTGTCTAAAATTCATCTAACTGTCTGGAACTCCTCTCGCTGACTGGAACTCACCACCTAGTTCTTATCTCACTGTCTAGAACTCATCTCACCATCTAGTATACTCACCTCCTAGTTCTTATATCACTGTCTAGAACATATCTCACTGTCTAGAACTCACCATCTAATTCTTATCTCACTGTCTAGAACTCATCTCACCATCTAGTATACTTACCTCCTAGTTCTTATATCACTGTCTAGAACATATCTCACTGTCTAGAACTCACCATCTAATTCTTATCTCACTGTCTAGAACTCATCTCACATCTAGTATACTCACCACCTAGTTCTCACCTCACTGTCTAGAACTCATCAAACCATCTAGTATACCCAGCACCTTGTTCATATCTCACTGTCTAGAACTCATCTCACCAGCTAATATACTCACCACGCTCGTTCCCGATAATTGCCCTGTGTGAACAGGGCAACCATCAGCCGATGAACGAGCAAACGTTAATTTATCGGCTGATTGTATCGTTTTAAGCGCCAAAAATATTATTGTTGTCAGCAGAACATATCCCTGTGAAAGGAGCAATCGAGCGCCGATCAACTAGCTGTCTCTTTGATCGGTGCTGGTTTACACGGCCCACATCGGGCCGTGTAAGACTGTCTAGCTTATCATGTCTAGTTCTCACTTCAATGCATAGCACTTATCTCACCATACAGCATTTGTCTGTCAAGTACGCACCTTTACAATATAGTAATGATCTCAATGTTAGTACTTATCTCACCACCTAGTGCTTATTTCTCGGTCTAGTACACATGTCCCCATCTTATATCCATTTTGTTCAGCATTACTCATTTCATCCTCTAATGCTCATCTTACTGTCCAGTACTCATCACACATCAGAAAATCGAATACATAACGTTTTTTCTTTTCTTGCTTTCAGATTTAATATGAGAAATGAGAATGTCACTTGTTAGGACCTTTAGTGGTTTGTAGTACCAAATGTCTTTCTTAGAGGAATTGCTTTTGATATGACGTTTTCATGGATGTTATTAGAATTTTACAGATTTATCCAGTTATTAAATATATTTTAAAGATTTTTATTAATCATCAATAGCAACAAAATGCAAAATAATCATAATGTCTGAAATAAGACATACAGTATGTGGCAATCTGCATCAGCAATGAGATGATTCACTTATAGGAACATTTGACCTCAACTCATTTTCAAAATTATTAAAAAGTTTATTTTTTACTATTGGTTCAAGTAATACAATTCAATATAGCTAATAAGGAAATACTTCAGGCTAGATATTGGGTGCCCTGATAATCCACATGCATCACATTCGAGCATCTCTTACATTGGAAGGGGTTTCCATTTGGCCTCGGTGTAATTGTGACTTGATGCAGAATAGATTTCACTTGATGATGAAATATATAAATTTTTTACTTTTCTGTCAAGAATCATTTGTACCAGACACTTGAGCAACATTTACTTTAGATAACAATCCTATAGAAACTGCTGTTTATTGAAATGAACATGCAACCACAGCATTATACATTCCCATTTCCAGATTCTATTAATATTCACTAGACAAAACACTAATAGAAATTTCAGCTCTGGTTGTAGTCTGTTTTTTGGCAGGTAAATATAAATCCAGAGAGGAAAACAAACTGCTGCTCAGTCTAAGGGCCAGTTCACACTGAGTTTTTTTTATGCTGAAACCGCGAAGGAAAACGTGCCAAAAAACAACCGAAAATGCCTCCCATTGATTACAATGAGAGGCGGAGGCGTTTTTTTCCCGCGAGCGGAAAAACCAGCTCGCGGGAAAAGGAAGGGACATGCCCTATCTTCAGGCGTTTACGCCTCTGACCTCCCATTGACATCAATGGGAGGCAGAGAAAGCGTATTTCGCAGCGTTTTATGCCGGCGACGCTCAATGGCCGCGGGTGAAAAACACCACAAAGATCGACGTGCAGGCAGAGGAAAATCTGCTTCAAAATTCCAAATGGAATTTTGAGGCAAATTTTCCCCCTGCAAAAAACTCTGTGTGAAAACAGCCTAACACTGGACCCATCAGTAGTCATGTAAGAGAATGGTATAATGAAAGGTCATATTTAAATATACTGTAGGTCCTTTGAGAAAACATAAAATGCAGTTTAGTAAAATACACATATTTATGTTGCCACCAATCACAGATAGGTTACTCTATAAGGCCGGGTTCACACGTAGCGTAAATACTGCAACATATTTCATTGTGGAAAATCCACATAATAATATAGTAGCAGAAGAGTGGATGACATTTGAACAAATTCTATCCATATCCCGCGTAAAAAATCCACTGAAAAAACATTCATAAACTGACCTGCAGTGCGTTTTTTTAATCCGCAACATGTCAATTTATGTGCAGAATCGCTGATTTTCTGCTGCCAGTTTTCCTATTGAAAAATTTAAATGTAAAAGCCTCTAGAAAATACAGTTAAAATTGTATAGGTGAATTTGTAAGTAGAGGCAGTGTTGTGCTTCTGCTTCCACTTGTATTCTGGTTCTGCCCACTGCAGAATAGTTGGTGTCATGGCTATGGGGTATGTGGACCCACTAGGCCGCTCCGCCGGAATAGCAGCTGGCCAAATAACAGTCAATGATAGACTTTAAAACAAGAGTACCTGGATAGAAGGTTTACTTAAAGAAAGAAAAATACACAATGGCGCAGACATATTGCATTATCCCACGTTTGAAATTGGCAGAAATAAGAGACTATTGAATAGTGCCAACCTGGTGATGTCGTGCTAGGAGCATGGCATCCATGTAGACATATTCTAGGGAATGTAGATGTCCAGGAAATTGCAAGCTGCGGGTTCGTCCGGATGCAAAACTTTGTCCGGTTACAGTACGGGAAAAAAGTTGTATAGGTATATTCCTAGGAAGCTATACCTAAAGAGAAACCTTGGTGCGGCACTATTCCCTACTCGTGAAAATCCTTTGAGTGGTACCGAGTAACGAATATCCAAAAGTAACGTTGAGGTTGTATAAATAAAGGGTTTTGCTTTTATGATCACAATTAAAACCCTTTATTTGTACAACCTCAACGTTACTTTAGGATATTCGTTACTGGGTACCACAGAAAAGGATTTTCACGAGTAGGGAACAGCACCGCACCAAGGTTTCTTTTCAGGCATAGCTTCGTAGGAATATATCTATACATCTTTTTCCCTGGATAGAAGGTTTGGCAGACACTAGGCTTGGCAGACACTAGGCGTGGCAGACACTTGGCGTAGCAGACACATGGTGTAGCAGACACTTGGCACAGATGACACTTGGCATAGATGATACTCAACTCCGACACTAGACTTCGCACTGGAACAAACACAATTGCTGGATACGGGATACAGGATATGGAAACACAGGATACAACTAAGGGACAATTTGCAATAACGAACATGGGTAGACAGAACAACGCTCAGGCAAGCAGAAAGAGGGCAGAGTCCTTTTTTTTTAGTCCAGGGTGAGTTGGGATTGGGTAGGGAACATTTTATAAGTGGGAGCGCTGGCCCTTTAATGCTAGGGACGAGCGCGCACGCTAAGGGAAACAGAAGAACAGTGCAGCCATTGTGCTGGCATCTCTGAGGAGGGAGACGCTGGCAAGCTTTCAGTGTCCTGCGGTTACGGCTGTATCGGAGTATGGGCTCATAGACTTTCTATTGAGCCCGTACTACGACACATTGATTTCCGGAAAAAGCCGAACAGACACGAAGTGGCTGAGCGCTCACACAAGCACTTCTGCCGCTTCGTTTGAGCGATTGGTGGGGGTCTCAGTGCTCGGAGCCCCACCAATCAAAACTTCTGACATGTCACTAGGACATGTCAGAAGTTTGTCAAACGTTTAGTTACCCTTTAAGGAAGACGTCAAAGTGACTAGGATCACAGTAAACAACTTTAAAAAAAATGGACAAGTAAACTGCAGTCTAGTTATATTCCGAAAGTTACAAGACAAAACTTTCCAGATCTCTTTATTCATTTTTATTTGCTAATGTAGAAACTTTTCAAGAAAAGACCACGTGGCTCTTCTAGTAACAATAAAAACCATTATTTGTAAATATTATTCCGGAGTCACAAACGCATCACTTGTCAAACTTTTGCACTGCGATTTACTAAGGCGAACCGAATCTGTCAAGAGCGAACCAATAAATGCCACTCATCCTGGTATTTAATTTAAACACGTAGCCCTCGCTGACATGTTGAGTCATTTTGCATAGCAAAAATTAAGATTATGAATATTAAGCACAACTCAGAAATAAAAAAAGAAAATGAAAACTCATCTATTTTGTCTTCGGCTGGCACATTCATTACTTTCAAGGAGGATGTGCTGGCTGCATGTGTAATGTTCTGCTGCACGCTGAATCCGAACATTAAAAATAGAGCCAGTGCCATAAATTAGAGGTGTTCTATATAAGACATTGAATGTATGGAGCTGGTAACAGATTTCAGAGTAAATTCTATTGTACTGTATAGTCACCCACCAGTGTTAAAGTAGAACTATAATTGCCCCAAAAATGTTACCATGCCGTATTATCATAGCTGATATTAGGAAATGGTCTAAATATTGCATTATGGGCTCAAAATAACTACTATTCCCTTCTGAAAAGCAAGAAAATCAATAGTAATCAGATGTGTTTGTTCAGATGTGGCGGATATTGCAGCAGACTTGCCGCAGATTTCAGTCTTTGCATTGCAAAGGCTGGAATCCACAGTGAAAATCTGCTGCTTCTCCGCAACAGACTGTGCATGCTGCCTAATGTAAATTACGCACCGCAAGCTAGTTTGCGCACCGTTATTTTCCGCAGCGTCTGCACTAAGTTACCTAGAAAGCTATAGGAAGCAGAGGAAAAAAAATACTGCTGCAGATTTCCACTGCGGCCTGTACGCATGGTTGCCAACCTCCACTTCAGAAATTTCTGGACAACAGAGCTAAAATTCACGGACAGACCATTTTTATGGACACATTATAAAATCGTTGCCTGTGCAGTGTGCTAGGAGTGACTCACCAATCACAGCTCCGCTTGTAGCTTTCCCACGCTAACTTGGGTGATGTTTTCTCTGATTAGAGTCGTTCACTTTCTCTTTGTTTCTCAATCCGGCCCAGACCGCTGTGACGACTTATTCCAGCCACGACTCGTCTCTGCAGAATTTGACACACAAACATGTTGGTTTCTTGCTGTTCCAGCACCCTCTACGCCTATACCCCATCATCTAAACAAACCCATAATCCAGTGATCCAAATGGTAATAATGATCCCTCAGTGCTCGACACAATAAAAGTGCCTTATCAGTAACCGTGCCCCCTGCAGATAACACCACACACAGCCCCCCTTGTAGATAGCACCACACAGACCCCCTTGTAGATAACGGCACACAGCCCATCCTTGTACATAGCGCCACACAGCCCCCCAAGTAGATAGTGCCACACAGCCCCCCCTTATAGATAGCGCCCCCAGCTCCCCTTGTAGATAGCGCCCCCTTGTAAATAGCGCTGCACAGTCCCCCTTCCCTTGTAAATAGCGCTGCTCAGCCCCCCTTCCCTTGTAAATAGCGCTGAACAGCCCCCTTCCCTTGTAAATAGCATTGCACAGCCCCCCCCTTCCCTTGCAAATAGCGCCGCAAAGCCCTCCTCTTCCCTTGTACTTAGTGTAAACAGAGCGGAGAGCGGTAGCCTACCGAGACCACTCTCCGCTCTGCATGACGTGACTCACCATCAGGAGGCGGAGGAGGTGGTCATGCGGCGAAGCATCACTTTTGACTAGGATCCATGACGGCACAGGTGTGGTCCAGTCCAGTCACCTGACCTGAGAGGCAGCATTAAGAGGTAACACTTGGTATGCTTTAAAGGGTAACTAAATGTTCGATAAACTTCTGACATGTCAGAAGTTTTGATTGGTGGGAGTCCGAGCATTGAGACCCCCACCAATCGCTAAAATGAAGCGTCAGAAGCTCTCGAGTGAGCGCTCAGCTGCTTCGTTTCTGTTCGGCTTTTTCCGGAAACAGAAACGATGCGGCTGAGCGCTCACACAAGCACTTCTGTCGCTTCATTTTAGAGATTGGTGGGGGACTCAGTGCTCGGACCCCCAACAATTAAAACTTCTGACATGTCACTATGACATGTCAGAAGTTTGTCGAACATTTAGTTACCCTTTAATACTCCTTTAAAGCTGAAGCTGATGCATATAAAGGTTCTCAAAACTGGAGATATTTAACCATGAAGTAGGGTCATGGGGCAGACATGTTCCTAGACTACCTATCGGTGATCCATAGAAGAACACTATAGCCATCATGGCCCCAGCATGGAATGGCTGCTTACAGACAACAAGAGATTATATTTAACTGGAGATATGTCATTTAGGTGTTGTGTTTCTTCAAGGATGGGATCTGGAAGGAGCTAACCATGGTCCTGAACTTTTAAGTGATCATTCATAACATAACTGAATGAAGAATGCAGCAGCGGTATTATATATAAGTTTTGCAGGTTTACACATGGTGCCAGAAGATCCGAAATATGTTACATTTGATGTAGTTGTTACTAGTTCAATGCTCCATGTTAGCACTTGATCAGATATTGTACAAGAAAATACACATGAAGTAATGAATATAAATATGTGCATTGGGTTGGATACATTTTTTAGTAGTTGGACATATCTTGCAATTAATATTTCAGCAGTTACCAGTATATAAAGTTGGGTCATATCAGGGGAGGCTAATTTACATGTGTGTGGCCAGCTCAATATACACTAAGCTCCCCATAGTGGCGGCTGCAGATAGCCAGCATGTTATCTTAACATGTGCAGGGGATTTGGAGCTCTGTATCAGAAAAACGGAGCTCCGACTGCTGTAAAGATTTAAGAAATATAGGATACTAAGAAATTAAACTTTTTGAACCTTAAAGTGACATGAAGATAAAACATGGAGATTCACTGATTTCTAAGGGTGGACAATTCCTTTATAGCAGCTGAGCTATTACCAGAGTTCAGCCTGGTTTTTATTTCATGACACTCATCAGCAGATATCTCTAGGGGGTTATTTTTACACCTCATTCTTTTACCACAAGCGTCCGGCTTTAAATCATCCGTATTTAACACATCGCTTGACATGATAGCAAAGAATCAGAAAAGGTACGCTTGATAAGCTGAGTAAATTATAATGTCAGTCAAATCCTGGCTAGGACAATTACTGTGACTAATATATGATCACATCAGAAAAAAAATCATCTTGGCTTAGCACAAGGTAATTGTATCACGAATTAGACACCTGGTCACCTCTTCCACGTTGTTCTTCTTCTCCTGCCTTAGAAGAAGGAAGAGCATGGAGAACATAGAAATCTCTATTTAGAACGGCTTTCATTACGCAAATTTGGGTCTTCCTCTCATGCTGTGGTTCGCAAAATGAGAAAGACTTGTCATTTGCTTCCATTAGACTTCACACATTTCTTACAAACCAGAGCCGCTCGAAGCCTTGATGTTCCCAATGATCCCTAATATTGCAATATATATCCAACTACAACATGTTCTCCATATCACTACTATATACAGTACTGTACCACTACACATTACTTCTTATTCGTGTTATCATTGATTCATGTTTCAGGCCTGATGCTTGCAGCTATACTGCTCCCATGACAACACCGCCTGTCTGTGTACTGGCGCTTTTCAGCCTTATTGTTGGAAGCTTGTGCGGCTATAAAAATCACAATCCACATTAATATTCACAACCTGACTAGTGATGAGCGAATTTCCTTAAATTCTTTTCGGGACCAATTCTATCAAATCAGCCTTGAAATTAGTTTCTATTAGACTCTCTGATGTCTTCTAGGACTGCATCTAAGTGGGCCACAGTCCTAGAAGACATCAGAGAGTCAAACAAGGCAATTGCGATTCCACAAAAAAAAAAAAAGTCACCACCTCCCCTTGCCTCTCGTAGTGACGCATCCCTGCTGCAAGTGAGATGACGTAGCTGTCCCATGTGACCGTTGCGGCCTATAAATATTCCTTTAATTTTCATGTACATTAAAGGATATGTAAACCTTTAACCTCGTTTTTTTTTTATATAACAATGGATTATGTGATTTTAATCACGTTTTAAATTCATTTTTAGTTTTTTTTTTTAATTACTTTCTGAGATACAGCTTCTATGAATACATAGAAGCTGTATCTTTCCGTCAAAGCCAAATCCATCCGGCCAACGGGATCACTAACAGCTAAATCCTGCATGTTAAAGACACACAGGACCATCTTTCTGCCGAGCCACCAGTCCCGCTGACCTGACGGATTCTGCTTTGGCAGCAAGATACAGCTTCTATGTATCCAGGAAACAGAAGCTGTATCTTAGAAAGTTATGTTTTTATAATAAAAAACTATTTAAAACTTGTTTAAAATCACATAATACATTGTTTTTATTTTTATATATATATATATATATATATATATATATATATATATATAAAAATATATATATATATATACGTATATACACATATATATGTATATATATATATATATACATATATATATATATATATATATATATATATACACATATATATATATATATATACATACACATCATATTACAATTCCAGACAATTCTAGGTTCACCATCAGTTACAGTGAAGGAAATAAGTATTTGATCCCTTGCTGATTTTGTAAGTTTGCCCACTGTCAAAGACATGAACAGTCTAGAATTTTTAGGCTAGGTTAATTTTACCAGTGAGAGATAGATTATATAAAATAAAAAAAAACTGAAAATCACATAGTCAAAATTATATATATTTATTTGCATTGTGCACAGAGAAATAAGTATTTGATCCCTTTGGCAAACAAGACTTAATACTTGGTGGCAAAACCCTTGTTGGCAAGCACAGCAGTCAGACGTTTTTTGTAGTTGATGATGAGGTTTGCACACGTTAGATGGAATTTTGGCCCACTCCTCTTTGCAGATCATCTGTAAATCATTAAGATTTTGAGGCTGTCGCTTGGCAACTCGGATCTTCAGCTCCCTCCATAAGTTTTCGATGGGATTAAGGTCTGGAGACTGGCTAGGCTACTCCATGACCTTAATGTGCTTCTTTTTGAGCCACTCCTTTGTTGCCTGTATGTTTCGGGTCATTGTCGTGCTGGAAGACCCAGCCACGAGCCATTTTTAATGTCCTGGTGAAGGGAAGGAGGTTGCCACTCAGGATTTGACGGTACATGGCTCCATCCATTCTCCCATTGATGCGGTGAAGTAGTCCTGTGCCCTTAGCAGAGAAACACCCCCATAACATAATGTTTCCACCTCCATGCTTGACAGTGGGGACGGTGTTCTTTGGGTCATAGGCAGCATTTCTCTTCTCTAAACACGGCGAGTTGAGTTAATGCCAAAGAGCTAAATTTTAGTCTCATCTGACCACAGCACCTTCTCCCAATCACTCTCAGAATCATCCAGATGTTCATTTGCAAACTTCAGATGGACCTGTACATGTGCCTTCTGGAGCAGGGGGACCTTGCGGGCACTGCAGGATTTTAAGCCATTACGGCGTAATGTGTTACCAATGGTTTTCTTGGTGACTGTGGTCCCAGCTGCCTTGAGATAATTAACAAGTTCCCCCCGTGTAGTTTTCGGCTGAGCTCTCACCTTCCTCATTATCAAGGATACCTCACGAGGTGAGATTTTGCATGGAGCCCCAGATCGATGTCGACTGACAGTCATTTTGTATGTCTTCCATTTTCTTACTATTGCACTAACAATTGTCTTCTTCTCACCCAGCGCCTTACTTATGGTTTTGTAGCCCATTCCAGCCTTGTGCAGGTCTATGATCTTGTCCCTGACATCCTTAGAAAGCTCTTTGCTCTTGCCCATGTTGTAGAGGTTAGAGTCAGACTGATTAATTGAGTCTGTGGACAGGAGTCTTTTATACAGGTGACCATGTAAGAGCTGTCTTTAATGCAGGCACCAAGTTGATTTGGAGCGTGTAACTGGTCTGGAAGAGGCTGAACTCTTAGGGTATGTTCACACGGCGGGGGTCCGTAACGGCTGAAATTACGGGGATGTTTCAGCCTGAAAACATCCCCGTAATTTCAGCCGTACCGGCATGTGCAGGCGCTTGAACGCCGCGTCAATTACGGCCGTAATTAGCGCTGCTATTCATTGGAGTCAATGAATAGCGGCTCCAATTACGGCCAAAGAAGTGACAGGTCACTTCTTCTACGCGGGCGTCTATTTACGCGCCGTCATTTGACAGCGGCGCGTAAATATACGCCTCGTGTGAACAGACAAACGTCTGCCCATTGCTTTCAATGGGCAGATGTTTGTCAGCGCTATTGAGATGCTATTTTCAGACGTAATTCGGGGCAAAAACGCCCGAATTACGTCCGTAAATAGGCCGTGTGAACATACCCTTAATGGTTGGTAGGGGATCAAATACTTATTTCTCTGTGCACAATGCAAATAAATATATATAATTTTGACAATGTGATTTTCTGTGTTTTTTTTATATATACATATATATATATATATATATATATATATATATATATATATATATATATATAATCTATCTCTCACTGGTAAAATTAACCTAGCCTAAAAATTCGAGACTGTTTATGACTTTGACAGTGGGCAAACTTACAAAATCAGCAAGGGATCAAGTACTTATTTCCTTCACTGTGTGTGTGTATGTATGTATATATATATATATATATATATATATATATAAAACAGGTGAGTGCAAAGGTTTACATATCCTAGCACCATTTACAAGGAACTTGTGGTAATCCTCATTCAAGGTTGTGTTCACATTTTACACCTTTGTGCCATTCTTGATGCTGTTACATTTTAGTGGGAGGGAATTTTTAGAAGTCTTGGTTGTACAAAGTGGCAAATGCCCCAAATGAGGGATTTCCCTCCTATTAATTCCAAATTCCCTAACAGATTATTTAAAAGGAGTTTTCTAACCCAGACAACCTATAACCAGAAACACCAAGGAATACGATGCACATGTTTTGCCATATAACAAATAAAGGGGTTGGCTAGTTTAGAAAACCCAATTTCATATACTCCAGTGTCTCTCCTGCTGTTGGGAAACAACAACTCCCAGCATGTGGCTGTCAGGGCATACTGGGAATTGACGTTTTCCAACAGCAGGAGATCGATGGGTTGGAAACCACTGTCCTATGAGAATTGTAATGGCAGGAAGGAGGTGAAGGGAAAGTGAGCCCTAATCTACCCACCGCCCTGTCCCTGCCTACTTGCAACGACCCGCCCTAGGCGACGGGGTACAACTGGGTGGCGGTCCCTACGCTGTCTAAGTGCACGGGAGAACAAACAGGGAACACGCAAGGGAAGGGGCAGTAGCCACGGAACGCCGCGAGGAAACGGAGCGGTGAATGAGTAGTCCGGACCAGGATGAAGTGGAGTATACCCAAGTGAGCACGGAGGAGGAAGCAAGCCGGAGGCAAAGCAAAGCAGGTAAGCAGAACTGCAGCAAGGCAGAAGCACGGCTGAAGCAGGCTGGAGCAAGCAGCAGTGGGGCCAGGAATCCAAAAGAATTACAAGCACTGAGGAGGAGAACACGGCAGGTAATAAAGGACAGGGGGCGTAGCTAACTCCGACTGACCAGGCCGCGATAGGCTCTCCCACTCCTGAGCCTGCCACCCTGGTTGGTGGGAGATGGTGTCAGTCGAACAGGTCTGGCCTCAGGTGTGGATTGATTAATCCCAGGAGTATACCTAGACGTAGTACCTGGCAGATCCCTAACAAGAATATAGGTAAATTGGAGTTAATAGACTACTCTAGTTATAGAAGAGTTTGTTTCCGATAATATAAATGCAGCAGAACAACATAGGATTAAGGTTGGTGGAGACAAATGGGCAATAAATTGGTTGGTGCCTCCATCTGACCCCCTATATCAGCCTTACATATATGGATGGGATTACCGAACGGCCATTAGGGATGGTGGGTGGTAGATGCCCCAGGGCACGTGAACCTTGTGCCACAGACATAACTTATACCTCCTGTACCCAATGCAAAATCTGTAAAGCACCCTCCATATACCATGTGTCATTTATAATATTGGCATCTTCTAGGGTGGCAAAGGACCTGTGATATTTACACCACACACAAGTTGTTAATTTTGTTGCAGAAATTCCAATTTTGAATATTATAAATATAAGTACAATTTATTATCTCTATTCCTGTGCTTCAAACACCTTATTGAGGACCTGTGGTACAGACTTTCTTCTTTTTTTTTTTGAGTGTATGATCACACGTAGTTTTTTCAGGCTTTTTTCTGAGCGTAAATGCCTTGAAATATGCATGAGGTGTATTTTTACGCTGCTGAATTTAAAAAAACGTCTCGTTAAAAGAAGTAGTAGGTCACTTATTTTTGGAGCTGATTTTCCATTGACACTATTGAAAAATAAATAAAAGGTAGAAATCTCAGCTCACCCACCCAGGTGCACAAAGAAGACAGCGATCTCTACACTATAGGAACAACATTCAGGAAAAGATCAGCACTCCTTGTGGAATTTTGAAAAACAAATCTTTATTTATTTAAATAGCCAGCGGAAAAGTTGAACAGCTTGAAGTGGACAAATTACATAAAGTGTCTGTCCCCTCTGACGCGTTTCTAGCTCTCAAGAGCCATTACTCTTCCGGCAGCACCCGGCCTAGGAATCTCCGGCCAGAGAATTGCCGACGCTGCGGCCGGGATTACCTCCAGCAGGAACCCCTGATGCCACAGTCCATATAAGGACAGTGACATCAGTGGTTATCTCTAGATCGGAATCCCCAGCCAGCAGAGCGTCGGCAACACTGAGGCTAGAGTTTCCGCTTCTAGAGGTAACCGCTGACGTCACTATCCATATATGGACTGTGGCATTAGGGGCTCCTCCTGGAGGGTATCCCCTGTGTGGCATTATCTACACGGGGTACAGTGGCACTATCTACAGAGAGCACTGCAGCAATATCTACAGGGGGTGTGGCACTAATTACAGAGGGCTCTGTGGCATCATCTACAGGTGGTGTGTGGCACTATCTACAGAGGGCATTGTGGCATCATCTACAGAGGGCACGGTCATTATATACACATGAAATTCATATTTTTACAAATTTGTCAAAAACGAAAACACAAACATGGAACGGATACAAAACGGCCATAAAAACCGGACTGAGGCAGATGTCAAAAACTGCCAACACCCAGACCCTGCTTTGGGAATAGATACAACAGCAATCCCAGCGTGGTGTGGGTAGTAGAGGCGGGTGGGATTGGGTAGCTGTAAAGGCGCCAAAAACTAGCTAGTCTCTGCAGTTAGGGCTAATGTTTGGAGTCTTTGCAGGCTAACAAAGCTGCTTCGATGATCTGATCTGAGGTCAGTGGACAGCAGCTGCCTTCTGGGCACCCTCTCTCGCCACCATCCTTGGCGCTGCGCTGAATATGACACACGTGATGTTACAATGTGTGTCAAACTTCAGTGTAGTGCCAAGGCCGGAGCAGAGAAGGCGAGCCCTGACATAGTACACAACATGAATCCAATCCATCACGTATCAAATCTATCACAAACTATGCACCACTCAAAATTGGCATATTTTCAGACCCTGGACTACCTTTTTGGCGGACCACTGTGGTAGAAACGGATGTTAAAATACGGAGGGTAAAAGCTGATGACAATTGATGGTTTTCGAGTAAAAATTGTGAAAAATCCTGATTACAACTGATGCAAAAACGTATCTGTTGCCCTCACTTGAGACAAAAAAAAAAACAGATGCTGATGCAACTGAGACATGTGAACGCACCATAACACACTGCCGATTTACATTATAAAATGACAGAAGGTTGTACATTTTCATTCAATTCTGTGTTCGGCCGTGTTCACATCACCATTCCTTTCCGCTGAGGGGTTGTCTGAGGTTTCCGTTGGGTTAACCCCCTCAAAGGAAAGGCAAACAGAAACCTTAGCTTCCATTTCCCTCACCATTGAACTCAAGAGGGACGGAAAGCTAGCTAATGGTTTCGGTTTGTCAACGTTGCATCAGGGTTCCGTCGTTTTTTTTACAGAATCAATAGCGCAGTCCTATTGATTTAGTCAAAACAACGGTACCGTCTCAACAGAGACAAACGGAAACCTTTAGCAACGTTTCCGTCACCATTGACATCACTGGTGAGGGAAACAGAAGGTTAGACAGACAGAACCCCTACAGAACCCCTCAAAGGAAGGCCAACGGTGATGTGAACAGACCCTTACCAGTTACCTATGACATCTTCAGATATAAAATGTTTAACCATTCTATAACATAAAACACTACTGCCATCTGCTGGCGACAATACATGTCTGTATAATAATTAAAGGCTGTGTACACCTTCGGAGATATTTTTGTTATTGCACAGGTACAAATAAAGCGAGTGAGATCATCATTCCTTTTTTGGATCCAGATGTCCAAACTGCTGAAAAACCGGTCTGATCTGATCTGATCCTGCAGTTATGCGTTGTGGTCTGTCTAATATCGCTCTACTTAGGAGCTGTATACACTAAGTGGTAGTTTCAGCGCACCGTGTTTTCAGCATTTGTGTTTTTACCCTGCTGTGACTGATTATGTTGGAGGGGTAAGTAGTTATTTGGGATACGTGGAGCAGCAGAACAGCTGGTGGGACTGTTAGACATTATGTAGGGTTCCCTGGACACTCCTCATTACACCAGTGAGTGAAAAACAAGGTTGTTTGTCTCCTGCTAAGCAGGCCATACAATCAGATTAACTCCAGCCTAACCTGCTGAACTAGTCAGGATAGACTGATAATCTAATACATACTGTCTTGCAATGTCTATTGGGAGGGGGGAGGAGTGGGTATGTTGGATTTCAACATTGCTGATCCTGTTCCCATGGGAGAAAACCCAATACCAGAGGCCTCTAGCAGTAGCTGCTCCCTACCGAAATAAACATGAAAACGCAGCAGATCCGATCATGAACGATTAGTGGAGGCGGGAGAAAACCCTGACACGTGAAGTAATAACATTGATCATCTTACAATGGCGCCTGTCAAGGAGTGGGCTATATTAGGCAGCAAGAGACTGTCACTTCTTGAAGTTGACATGTTGGAAGCAGCAAAACTGGGCAAGTGTAAGAATCAGTCTCTGACAAGGGCAGAATTGTGAAGTCTAGACAACTGGGTCAGAGAATCTCCAAAACAGCAGGTCTTGTGGGGTGTTCTGCAGGTCCTGGAAAAATAACGCTGGCAGATAGAAATGCCAGGGGACACAGTACATCACTGCTTGCTGCATTTCTGCAGACCAGTCCGAGTGCCCACGCTGACAGCACCTACAATGGGCACGTGAGCAACAGAGTTAGACTAGGGAAGGTGGGATGGTATAATGAATCACTTTTTACATCATGTAGATGGACAGATGCGCATTGCTTATCTAAGATCTGGGAATCCTTGGCTATTACCATTCATGCGGCTGTTAGGGTATGTGCACACGATGAGTCTTTTACGTCTGAAAAGACACTGTTCTCAGGAGAAACCAGCTGCACCGTTTGACGTAAATGCTGCTCCTCATATTATGCGAGGCGTCTTTTACGCCTGTAATCTTGAGCTGCTCTTCATTGACTTCAATGAAGAACAGCTCAAATTACATTGCAAAGAAGTGCCCTGCACTTCCTTGCCGAGGCAGTCATTTTACGTGTCGTCATTTTACAGCTGTCAAACGACAACGCGTGAATGACAGGTCGTCTGCACAGTACGTCGGCAAACCCATTCAAATGAATGGGCAGATGTTTGTCGACGTATTGGAGCCCTATTTTCAGACGTAAAACGAGGCATAATACGCCTCATTTACGTCTGAAAATAGGTTGTGTGAACCCAGCCTTACTATAACACATACCACCTACCTAAACATTGCTGCAGACCAGTTACACCCAGCCATGGGGGAGGGACTAAAACCTACCCACCATCTCAGCTGGTCTCCTGTAGCAATGCATCCCTGCCTGCAGATGAGCTGGTGCAGCTGTCCCATGTGACCGCTGGAGCCTGTGATTGGCTGCAGTTATCACATGGGACAGCTACATAGAATTCTCATACTGTGCTGGCCCTGCCATTAGGGCTACACAATAGGTAATAGTTGCACTGTAGCACGGATGTAAAGTTCCTGTTTAGCACTTACATGGGGATATCCTGCTTCGAGCACTAATGGCTGGACCAACTAGGTACGCAAGAGACTAGCTGGCAAGTCTACAATTTGTCAGTCTTAATTAGCCTGAGACAACAAGCTGCTATAGTTCTAACAGCCAACGTTATGGTACCCACACATGTAGCACATCTGTTGTAAGTATCTCCACAACAATATTACATGTGGATTTAACTCCACCTACATTGAAAAGGGCAGACTATTACATGATCCACATTTGCTCAAATCTCATCCTCATGGTGTGTACTGTAAACACACTGAACGATCCACACGGAAAATCTGCAGCATTTGTCCTGTGTAGACACAGCCTTACTAGGAACTACAGTAGAAATGGCTTAAATGAAATTAATTACACTTTAAAGGAAGGGTGTCGTGAAAAAGAAAATATTTGGATCAATTTGCTTTGTGTTTTATTAAAAAATGTTTTATTTATTTGTGTTTCTTTTTTTTATTTTTGAACTTTGTCTATGGGGGCTGCCATTTTTTTTTTTCCATCCCTGTATGTGTCGATTAACGACACATACAGACATGGAATACGGCACATACATCCCCATAGAGAATACGAACGGGACCCGTTCCATTCACTATAGTGTACGCCGTCTGCGTGGGAACAGCGCATGCGCCGCTCCCACACAGTTCAAATGGAAGGTCTTCGGCCGAGCAACGTCCGGCGCCATTTTCTTGTGGACCAGAAGCCGCGGCCGGACAATAAGATTACTACTTCCGGTCGCGTGTTCTAATGCAAGCACTTGGAGCGGAGGCAGCAGACGGAACGGTGGCAGGAGCAGGTAAGTTATTTCTGTGTATGTTCGTGTTTTAGTGTGTGATTACCACTGTATGTAAGCCTACTACACTGTGTCGGCATTTTTTGAGCGAACACGGTGTAGGAGGTTTGACCGTTCAATCCCCTCCTTTCTCCTGGCACTAGCCAGGATAAAGGAGGGGGGATTCTGTGAGCTCACTAGAGCGAGTGTTCTCTCAAATTTTGCAGCATAAAGCAATGTGGTTGCTTTACCACATGCCAATGCTGCAATTTTGGGAATTGCTCCATCTAGTGACCAGCACTGGGAAATGTTATAAATTAGAATCCAATTTAGAATATTTCCTGACTCGTGAAAAAATTAGAACAATGTTTAATCATTTATACACTGTTTAACAAAAAAATAAAAAATAAAAAATAAATAAACATTTCTAGCGACACATTCCCTTTAATGCTTTACAATTTGTTGACTCAAGAATCAGCCGTGTTCCAAGGAGCACAGATGGGAGAAAATGCTGTGAGGTCTCCATTCTCCATTGAACCACTAGATCAACCAAGTCATGAGTGCATGGCAGTACCACCCCAGATTTTACATGTATTTTTTAAAAAGGCCAAGCACTTTATCAGTTGTAGTGATTGAGGTCTCACTGGTGAACAGGAGGCATGGAGCAACTAACAGCAATTAATTTGCCATGATGCAAAAATTTAGAGTGACAAGAGGAGCCTGCAAAAGTAGCGCGTGACAAAAAGTCAACTTCCCAACTTGCCTGAACCAAGAGTGCTAGTTCTATTTATTAAAAGGAAGCAAAAAATCTTGATCAGATCTGGTCTGAGCTCAAAGCAGCTTTTGCGCCTCCATGTTCAGGAGTCTGATCGAGATTTTTTGGGCAAAGCCTGGGCACCATCTGCTACAGCCACCTCTACCCAGAGAATTACAATCATTCCACTGAAGAGCGCCTATTAAAAAAAACACACAAGCTTTTTTAGAACAGTTTATTTTCCTGCCTGTTTTGTACATTTAGAAAAAGAATCCCAGGATTTTGCCTCCTGTGTGTTTTCGCCTCGCTTCCTCATGGTCCATGATGCCAGCTGAAGTAGTAAGCACAATATACCTGCAAAATGAAAGTCCAAGTTTATAAGAAATCCACCAATAAATGGCAAACATCTGCATTTACATCTAAGGCGGGATTCACACGACCGGGTCGCGTCCGAGCCCGAGTGCCGGCCGGTAAAATCGGCCATTCTGCCCGGCCGGTTTGCATAAAGTTATGCATCCGTGCCGGGCCGGGCAGATCCGGACAGTGACATCAGCAGCAACTCCTGAAGGGGATACCTCCCCGCTCTGCTATAGTGGCGTCGCTACAGTAGTAGCAGCCGCAGCAGCTGCGCCATCAAAGGTGTCGCCGGGCCAGGGCGCTTTTAACAAGCAGGGGAAGGGAGCCAGCGCAGCACTCCCTCCACCTGCTGTACACCCCGGCCCTGCCACACTGTGTACAGTGATGCCATTCGTCAGAATGGCATCAACTCCTCCTCCTCACATGCACTCTGCGCTGTGAGGAGGAGGAGATAGAGCGCAAGAGCCGGAAAACCCGGCCGTCACTCGGGACACATCCCGGTGATGGCCGTGTATTACCCGGCCCCATAGACTTCTATGGGAGCCGGGCGGCCGGGTACCCGGGCGAAAATAGAGCATGTCCTATTTTTTGACGGGCGGTTTTCCCGGCCGTCAAAAAATCGGCCGTGTGAATAGCCCCATTAGGAGTCTATTATTCCTAATGCAGCCGGGTGCCGGCCGATTTATGAACGGCCGGCACCCGGCCGGGAAACCCTGCTGTGTGAATGAGGCCTTAGAAGATCTGGTTACTGACGGACTAAGGTGCAAGTAGTAATAAACATGAGGCCTCTCACTTGGCAGTACTTTGGACAGTATTTTGCTTCCGTAGCCAAAACATCGAAATACCCGCTTTCCATTATACTTTTTGTAGTTTGTTTTGGCTTGTGCCTGGTTAACATTGCATTTTAGCCCTATATTTAGCATGTAAGTCAGGAAATATCCCAACATACGAACTAAACGAGCCCAAAAAAAACAAACTCATTAGCCCAACTCATGTCAACAGTGTGTGCTTGTGGCCCCGGTCAAGCTGATATACCTTTTCTTTGCAGTATGGATTATCTTATTGGACTATGCTATTCCATCCCGAGGGATCCCACAAAAAAAAAATAATAATAATAATAATAATAATAATTATGTATACCATGCGGTACACACTTTTTTTTTTTAGTTTTTTTTTTTTAGGGCCCATGTAGCATGTTGCATCCATCTGAGGAATATATTAAACATATCGCTCTGGGAGCTTCCCTAGGGCCAAAGTCCCTGGGAAGAGAATCAGGTAGTGCACAGCCTGGAGATTCTGGCCCTGGGGAAGCCCCTGTCCATGTATGGACAGTGATGTCAGGGGCTTTCAACTATGGAGCTCCTGGTTAGAGCATCACTAGCACTTCTGATGCTCTGGCCAGTGACTCCTTACTCTAGACCCCGACATCGCTGTGCCCAGGGAGTATGGGCGACATATCACACATGTCTATACAATGAAATACATCGCTTCCTCCTGACATACCTCTGACGGAGGAACATGATGTGAACAGTGTTACAAATATTAAAGCAAAGTACTGACCGAAATAGTGGCGGTGTGAAAGTGGCCTTGGGTTGGATTCACACCCTGCAGAAATTCCTGCAACTGATAATCAATTCAATTCATCTGAATGTGGTGGTTTCTGCAGCAAGTGTAGGATTTCTGCTAATTCAATTCAGATGAATGAACCGATTTTCAAACACAAAGGTCTGCAACAACAAAATCTCCTGCATGTGAATCCACCCTCGTTTTCAGTGCTTGTTTAGCTTTTACATGTCATAGCAATCTCAGTAAGGCTTCGTTCACATCTGTGTTGGGACTCTGTTCATTGGTTCCATCTGAGCCTTCCATCAGGGGAACCCACGAACGGAATCCGAACTGAAACCTAAGATTTCCGTTTCCATCACCATTGATTTGAATGGTGACCGATTCGGTGGAAATGGTTTTCCATTTGTCACTGTTGCTCAATGGCTCAGTCGTTTTGACAGAATGAATACTCAGGGTATGTTCACACGCAGTGACTAAAAAAAAGTCTGAAAATACAGAGCTGTTTTCAGGCGAAAACAGCTTCTGATTTTCAGACTTTTTTTTTTTTTTTTTTTTTAACAACTCCTGTTTTTCGCTGCGTTTTTTTATTGCCGTTTTTCAATGGAGTCAATGAAAACGGCTCCAAAAACATCCCAAGTGTCCTGTACTTCTTTTGACAAGCCGTCATTTTACATGCCGTATTTTGACAGCGACGCGTAAATTAAAGGCTCGTGGGAACAGAACACCGTAAAACCCATTGAAATCAATGGGCAGATGTTTGTAGGCGTATTAGGGGGGTTTTTTCAGGCGTAACGCGAGGTGTAAAACGCCCGAATTACGGCTGAAAACACTGCGTGTGAACATACCCTTAAACTGTGACAAACGAAGACCATTTTTCACCAGATCGGTCACCATTTAAAATCAATGGTGATGCAAACGGAAACCTATGGTTTCAGTTCAGATGCCGTTCATGGGTTCCCCTGACTGAAAGTTCCGACGGAACCCAAGAAATGGAGTCCTGACACAGATGTGAACGAAGCCTAAAGCAGGTTTCAGATGGCTGCGTAAAATAAAAAGCAGCCGCCAGACTTGGATCTGTTTCTATTAGCAAAACCAAGAGCATAAATTGTCAGCTCCAGTCATCCAAACATTAAGTAGAAAATCTATGTATGTCCTTAATGGGCAAAAAGGTATTCAGCAGCACCCGAGCACGGCACCCTACATCACATGAGTGGGTGAGTCTTGTGCAGTTTGCCTAATGGTCTATGACTGGAAGTCCACCTCAGAGGGAAAAACTATTTTTCTCCAACTTACCCAAACTGACGTGAAGGCAGGAGGTTGTTCTGCCACTTCTCCAGATCCTTCAGCTGCACATCAAATCTGGGGCTGATGACACCACACTGCAAAGACAAGCACCAGATACATTTTAAATGTAAAGCGTATTACGATCGGAAGTTGAACTGTATTTTCCTGAAACCCTAACAATCTAACAGAATTCTAACAATCCATATGCTTCCGAGCAAAGGCAGTTCTGTAATAATGACATTAGAAGCACTGGTGTATCAACATGGCGGGCACATGCCTTTTGGCACCTTGAATTTCACGGAACTAGGGAGTAAACACTACCAAGTGTGAAATATAAAAGTGGAGACCATAGTATAATCGCTTACTCTGATTAATGCTAAAAGATTAAGATTTACAACCATCATGTTCTAGCGATCTTAGGACAACACTTCAGGGTCTATTGTGCTGAATGCAAATCTCCACATCTTAAAATGCCTATTGGCAATAGTTTAAATATGCAAAGAGATAGACTAATCTTCAAATCCCTATGTCCCTCTAACCTTTAAAAGGTTGTTTTCAACTGGAGATTTATGGCATATCTACATAATGTGCCGTAAATGTCTGATCGATGCGGGTCGCCAGCCAGCAGCCACCGATTCCAGGTGGGTACTGGTGGCAGCACACGCACGCAGCTCTCTCCATTCTATGGATTTATGCAGACAGGCAAACAAAAGCTGCTCCTGCATCACTCAATAGTTGCCCCCCCCCCCTCTGCCAGTACCTTAAGCCACCAGCTGCCTTACCAGGCGATGCAGTGGTGGATTCACCCCGTTCTCAATATAGGTGAGGTCTCAGAGCTGGGACCTGCATCCAGACTTATGGCTTATCCCATGGATATGCCATAAATGTCTAAGTTGGGAATACCTCTAAGCTGCTGTGCACATTGCAGGCTCATGTAGACACAGGAGTCATTGGCACTGATAAGCTCGTACACTTTACATCATCCATGTACACTAAAGGGTTTTCTATCTTACATCAAGAAGTCCTCGTTAAAAAAATATATATAGTATGGCCCTGTGATGCGATTCAAGGGGCATCACCACCCCCCTTCTCATTTTACTCTTGAATGCTGCGGTCAGCTTTGATCGCAGCATTCAGGGGAATAGTGGCGGAGATAAGGTTTCTCCGCCGTTAGAGAGCAGGGCTGCGGCTGTGTAATAAGCCATTGCCCTGGTCCTGACAAGTGCGCGCGCGGTCAGCATGAGGTGATGCGACTGGCGCTGCACTAACGAGCGGCGGTTCAGGCACCGAAGATAGAACATGAGGGTGTTTTGCCGTGCGCCCGCCATGTTCGGGCTTTAGCGCCGCCACTTATTAGTATCATCGCATCATCCTGACGGCTCGCACCCGTCAGGACTCAGGAGCGCGGCAATGACTCACACAGCCACAGCCCCGCTCTCATACATTCATGTGTTACTATACTTAGCTGTGCGGCCGCACATCTTAGTATCGAAATACATTAAATAAAGGTATCGAACCGTTTCGGGGTGCACTGCATCGAAACCGTATCGAGGTTTCGATGCATCGTGCATCCCTAGTCATGAGGTGGGGGTTTTCCATGCACTGGGGATCTGTAGTATTTCTGCCTGGACATGGCTGAAGTCACAACAATTTAAGTTTTAAATATATGATCTAACGCCCCAGTATCAGCCAAGGCAGAATCAGATATCATGACCCAAATAGCAAACATTTCATAGAACGTTTGTAGATGTCAGTCAACAGTAGAACCTGCACTTTCAGGCAACACAGCCAGACCTACAGCAGCCGGGGGAGGTAGAGCAGAAATATAACAGGCAGCATCATTCACAAGAGCAAACATCCAGATGTGATCATCATACATGTCAGAGCTGGGGGAGGTGACACTGTAGTTTTGGTGAATGTTTATGCAGAACAAGGCCTCTCCCTGTGGGCTCTTCCTTGCAATACAGTAAAGCACTCAAGGTGCCAAACAGTTATTTAAGAGTGGATCCACTTTGGTACTAGAGATCTAAGAAGACAGTTACTCTAACCTGACTAATACACATCCATGAGCAACAATATAGAGTAAAGGAAACCACACATGCCAGCAGATTCACCAGTAAACCTGCAGATATCCCCGATGCTGCCAGCCTAAGGGAGTAGGTAAAGTAGCCGTCTGGTGTGTGCGACCGGTCAGCTGAACAACTCCGGACTAGAAGACTGAACCCAAACACGTGAAATTTCTGAGCATTTTTCGCAACGAATACAAAGTGCAGTACAATGCAAGAACATAACAAACCCCACTAACTTACAGCATAAAATAATCCACAGCAGATTCTAGACATTCTGCAGATGGTCCGTTCAGCTGAATGCCCTCATTGCAATGCGTGAAATATGCACCTAAAGTAATGCAACGACTTACAAATGGAACATTTTATGCCTGGATACAAGGTATATAGAAAGACATGCGAGTATCTAGGCTTTAGCCACAGTAGTGGAGACTTCATTTGCTTGTCTTCTCATAAGGATACAGTCTGTAGTACTCATATATAGGGTTGCACAATGCATCGAAATTTTGATACCATGTATCCCTCAAACGGTTAATGCATGTATTTCATTACTAAGCTGCGTGGCCGCACAGCTATGTATAGTAATACAGCCATTGCCCCGATCCTGAGTCCTGACAAGCGCGCACAGTCAGCATGATGCGATCAGCGCTGCACTAATTATTGCCGGCACTGAAGACAGAACATGGCGGGCACACGACATAACACCCCCATGTTCTGTCTTCAGTGCAGTTTTCATTGGTACCATTCTAGGGTACATGCGATTTTTTTTATTCAATTTTTTGGGCATGCGAGGTGACTAAACACTAGCAATTCTGAGAACGCTTATCCTTTTTTTACGCCGTTCACCATGCGCTATAAATGACATTCACTTTATTCTGCGGGTCGATAAGATTACGGCGATACCATATGTAGATCATTTTTTTACATATATTTTACAAGGTTTGCACAATAATCACTTTTTTTAAATATTTTTTTTTTGTACCACCATAAATTTATTTTTCCCATCAAAAGAGCTGTGTAAGGGCTTGTTTCTTGCATTACTGGCTGTAATTTATTAGTACAATTTTGTGGCACATGCAACACTTGGATCACTTTATTTTGTTTTGGGAGGGCTGGTGGACAAAAAAAAATTGCTTTGATTTTTTTTACGGTTTTCACCGTGCGAGTGGGTGTGGGATAACAGGATATTGTTATAGTTTGGATTGTTACGGACGCGGCGATATAAAATGTGAACTTCTTTTATTGTTTTTTCCTATAATAAGAAACTTTTTTTTATGGTAATAAGACAGTGCTTGTTTTTTTAACTTGAAATCTTTTAACTTTTTTATTAACTTCCTTTTGTCCCACTATGGGACTTGAAAGCATGAAGCCCTGATCGCTATTCTAATACACTGCATTACCTACATAGTGCAGTGTATTAGAGCAGTCAGTTATTCACTGACAGTAAGCCCATTAGGCTTCACCTGCGAGTGGGGCCTAATAGGCTTCCGTACTAGGCAGACTAAGCCTCCGGTTGCCATAGCAACCATAGTAAACATGGGGTGCTGATGTGATCTAACCATCTAGATGCAGCAATCGCTTGATCGCTGCATCTAAGGGTTTAATCGGCAGGATCAGAGCCTAGCTCCGGTCCTGACAGATACAGCGTGATGTCAGCTGGAATATACAGCCGACACCCACTGGTGATGGCACGGGCTCAGTCTGAGCCTGCTCCATCACGTACAGTTACGTGAGAAGGCACTAACATCAGCACTGACAACGTAACTGTACGGAATTGGGCAGGAAGGGGTTAATGTGAGGCACGAGGTATTATGAATCTCCATGTGCCACATTCTGGTATTGTGATAGATATATAGATATACACACATACATACATACATACATACATAGACACTGCTTATCACATCCCAAATCAGGAAGTGCCACCGATAAGGTCTAACATTACTGAGCGATTCTCAGGTTAAAGTTGCCCAAACACTAGAAAACTTGACCAAACCCAAAATCCTATGTCTTTGGGGGTTTGCCAACTGATGTCAGCAGAAAAAAAGGATTGGGCACATTGGATTTCCACACGCCTGATTCTTTGTGCCTGTGGGAGATAGTTTGGGTTGTTGCAGCAGCAACCGGGTGACTTAAGTCCAACAGCAGCCGGCTAAATGAGCAATTGTCTGACAGCTACAGGCTGTAAATAGCCAGCTATAATCCTCACCGTTTTGTTTCATTTGGGGATGAAACAAGGAAAACTGCAATATCACAAAAAAAAAAACGCCATGAATGCTACTTAAATTGAGACTTGCAGTAATGCGAACACTTCCAACAATGTCGAATTTGGCGCAATATTGCATGTCCGCATGGCATTACAATAATCACATGCTTTTTATCACTGGAGGACAAGTTCTAGGCTCAAAGCCCTACATCTGCATGATCTCCCGATGAATACCTCAGGCTGAAGGCTGCAACGTATGCCAATGTATAGACAAAGTGGTCTACGTCACTAATGGGCTCACAGTAAAATGTTCATGTCGATGCATACTGGACACTCGGCATGTGCTGGGTGATCGGGGTTCTAGGGATATGTTCAACAAACCGTTTTCCTGGTGTAAACGCTGGATGTAGAGCTGCAACATGTGAACACAGCCTAAGGCCCCATGCACACAAACGTAAAAACGCCTGTAATTACAGCACGTTTTTACGGGCCCATGGTCTTCTATTGGCCACAGGTACCTCCCCGTATGCTTTCGGAAAGGGCCGTTGAAAAATATAGAGCATGTCCTATTTTAGGCCGTAATTACGGCATGGGCAGGCCCATAGAAGGTCTATGGGGCTCCCGTAATAACGGGTGACTACGTGTGTGCACCCGTAATTACGGGAGCGTTGCTAGGCTACGTCAGTAAATAGTCACTGTCCAGGGTGCTGAAAGAGTTAAACGATCGGCAGTAACTCTTTCAGCACCCTGGACAGAAACTTCTGATCACAATATAGATCTTGTAAAAAATAAAAGTTCATACTTACCCAGAACTCCCTGCTTCTTCCTCCAGTCCGGCCTCCCGGGATGAAGTTTCAGCCCATGTGACCGCTGCAGCCAATCACAGGCTGGAGGTGTCACATGGACTGCGCGTCATCCAGGGAGGTCGGGCTGGATGTCGAAAGAGGGACGCGTCAACAAGACAACGGCCGGGTAAGTATGAATTTCTTTTACTTTTACCTTGGAAAGGGCTGTCCCTTCTCTATCCTGCACTGATAGAGAGAAGGGGCTGCCGATTACGGCAGTGCAATTTTGCATCGAAAACGTGCCCGTAAATACGGGTGCAATATGGGTCAAATATGTGTGACGAAGGACACGTATTTACGGGAGGGAAAAAATACATTCGTGTGCATGAGGCCTTACAGTAATTTGTGTCTCACATTGTTCCTCACATTTGTAAACAAGCAGTTTCAATTAATCTTGGGGTGAATGCCACTTTCTGATTGACGCTGCTGAAACGACTGGGAGAAATTGCAACCCGTCATGCTAATACATAGCTGGCCGAGTCCAGAGATACTCTTAACAGCCTCTCCACTTTGGCTAATCGAGGAGGGTCCTGAGCAAGGACTCCGGACGTCCATATGTGTAAACAACCTCCAAAACATATGGCCAAAGACTAACCCTTTAATCCTCAAGCATAACAGATGTGATCAGTTTGTGGGGCACTTCCTGTTTGCCCACCTGCCAATTTCCCTAGATGTACTAGCTGGCTTGTAACAGTACTTCCTATCCTAAGTCCTACAGCCCATGAGATGTGATGATCTTCTGAATTCATCCATCGGCAGGCCACAAGCAGCAGTATTGTAAACCAACAATAACTGTCCATGCATGAGAAAGACAACAAGACCGACAACCATCAAAACCCTATTACTCAGCTAAACGGCACCCTATACGTTTGTCCGTACAAGTACCAGAGCTGCACAGAAGTCTGCTCACCTTGTTAAGTCTGCCTGTGAGATTGACAACTATTTTTCCAGCCCTGTGATCATCAATAATTTCAAATTCTCCAATGTAACCTGCAAAAGAAAAACAAAAAACACGTCAGTCACGAGCCTCGACAAGGCCTGGGAATACTGAGGGCAGCGCTCTGGGGGTACTCACCGTGCTTCATCATCACTGTCAGGAATCGCACAATCACTTTAGAGCACGGTCTGATGAGAACCTGGCGCTTACCACGTTTCTCTGCATTGTTGATGCTTTTAAGGGCATCGGCGAGCACGTTCATGCGCACCATGGTGCCTGGAAGAGAAGACAAGGAGCGCCCATTAGACAGGAACGAATTTATCATTAACACAGTATAGAGGGGATACCTGGGGACCACCAGCCCTCAAAACTAGAAAGCTTCCTACCAATATTTACCACCCTGCTTGTGTAAATGAACACGGAGCATGCCAACTGGAAGTAACACCACTGCTCCATGGATGGTATAATGTGCCCATACCATAAAGTTCCTGAGCATCAAGGGTTAAACCATCTACAGGGCACAGTCACCCCACAATAAAAACCTTAAAGTGGACCTCTACTGCAGTGAGGCACAGCAACTGGCAGTGTTGGACCAGCTCCTTGGACACAGTTCACACTAGTGTAAAGACAGTTTTTAAAGGATTAACAATGGATATGAAGTATCAGTTTTAATACAGACAGCATAGACTGGATCCTTGCCAGGTGGATCACCACCACAGGCTGCACTATTCTGCCCATCATGGGGCAAAGGAAACAATGACATCAGTATGAACAGTCTTACTCTGGGCATAGTACATTAGAAGCCGCCATCTATACCAGATTATAACAAGAAGCTTACACTCCAGCCATAACAAGATATTCTAGGCTTCATTCAACAGAATAGTTGCGCTCAGCAACTTCTTGTATTGTGAAACTACAAATCCCAGCATGCCTTGAACACTGCATAACGTCAGGGTATGCCGGGGCTTGTAGTTTAAAGTCCATTTTACAGCCGGGACTCCACCTCGGGCATGAAAAAGTAGCAGCGTCCTGGCAGGAGGGATAATACGCTATGAAGACTGCGGAACAGACTACATAAAGCAATGACACGCCGGTGACCCCACAGCCCAGCTCCTGCCCGCATCAACCGGCGAGCGACGTGGTAAGCCAAGGTGCTGGTTCTGTCCGGTGCCGGCATGGAGCAGGAAGCCGGGGGGGGGTTCTCGTACACTGTCCACCACACTCCATGGCTCAGTACCGCGGCGGGAGGCAACAAGGAACAATCCTAGGGTTCACGTCCAAACCCAACACCACGAAAAGGCCAAACTGCTCCCATCCCGAGCTCCTCTGAAAGCGCCGCTTCTCTACTACACCATAGGCATGCCGGTGCGGGGGCCCGGGGACGGATGGCCGAGATATTAAACAGATTTCAGTCAGGCCCGGGATAGTGACTTACTCACCGGGTCTGCAGTATGGCGGAAAGAGGGAGGAGTAAGAACTCGCGGGGAGATATGGGAAATTTTCAGCTCTCGCGAGATTGTTTCTCAATGATCTCTGTTAAGTAGGCATTACTAATCTATTGCCGAACCGATACTTCTGTACGGACTGTTATATCGTTTATGTTGATTGATTACAATAGGCTTCTCAGCTCGCTTGATGGATGAGAACTGTAGAGAGGTGTAGCGCTGAGTATGAGGACGTGAGATTTAAAATACTATGCGATTTTATACTTGCGATATCTGTGATGCAATATTGCAACGTTCCTATCGCATGCAGTTCTATTGGACACACAGGTGCTGGAATCATTAGAAGACGGAACTCTAAAAGGCTATGTTCACACAGAGTTTTTTGCAGGAGGAAAATTCCTCCTGCAAAAACTGCTCCAGACGGTTTTTGCACAGTGGTTTGACAAAAACTCGTCAAAACACTCGTCGAGGCGTTTTTTTTCCTCTTTCTGACAGATTGAAGTGGGGTTTTGGAGGCGGAAACCGCCTCAAGAAGTGGGACATTACGCTTATTTTTACCGCGACGCGTTTGTTTTACTCGCGGTAAAAAAACTCGTCCAACTCCCATTGAAATCAATGGGAGGCATTTTCGGTCGGTTTTTGACGAGTTTTGCGGCGTGGTTTCCGAGTAAAAAAACTCATTAAAAAAACTCTGTGTGAACAGGGCCTAATACACATACTGTAACTAATGAGCCGCGCACCTGTGTGTCCATCACATGACCCTGTAACGATCCTTTCACCTGTGTGTCCACCACATGATCATGGACATAATTGTATCCATTGGAAGTAAATAATGAATGTTCCTACTGAATAACAGCAAGCAGAGATCTTGAAAACCATGAGGAATTAATACAGAAAGTATCATGGAAAATTGTATACAAAAAAAATCAAACAAATTTGCTGAAACCAGTTGACCCTCCACCAACCTTGGTCTGGCCCTCATTCATATGAATGTAATAAAATGCAGAGATAAATCTAGATATAGAATATGGATTATTTTTTTTTGTCCGCATTGATTTGGTTGTCCATACATGCCAACTCTCACACACAAATCTCTCGGGTGCCCCACATTCTGACAACATACTCACCTCCCCTCTTTCCTGCAGTTTTCTTCACTCCCGAGCACCACTGTAGACAACGGATGACACTGGTGCCGGAATTAGGATGTTGTCTGCTCGACACCCGGGAGTGAAGAGGATTGAGGAGAAGTATCTGCGCGTCTGGTCTGAGGTCAGTATAACTTTAGGGGTCTGATCTGTGCTTATTTAGGGGGTCTGATCTGAGGTCTGTATTTATTTAGGGAGTCTGATCTGCAGTCTGAATTAGTTTAGGGAGTCTGATCTGCAGTCTGAATTAGTTTAGGGGGTCTGATCGGAGGTGTATTTATTTAGGGGTCTGATCTGAGGTTTGTATTAGTTTAGAGGTTCCTTTGTTAGGCCCCCGGCTGCCATGGAAACCCAACGGCAAATGTTGCACATGTTGTTATAGTGCATTTCCTTCTGAAATACTGGGGGAAATAGGGTCGTTCCAGACATTTTTCTGATGAAAAACCTACTTTGATTTAAAAGTTGATTGGAGAGGGAAAAACATATAAAGAAGTGCAGCAGATTATAGGCTGCTCAGCTAAAATTATCCCAAATGCCTTGAAGTGGCAACCAAAACCTGAAAGACGCGGAATGAAGCGGGGAACTACTGTTCGAATGGATCGAAGAATAGCCAAAATGGCAAAGATTCAGCCAATGATCCCCTCCAGAAAGATCAAAGAAGATCTGAAGTTACCAGTGAGAACTGCCACAATCAGAAGACGATGAAGTGAAGCCAAGTTACCAGTAAGAAATCCCCGCAAAGTCCCATTGTTGAAAAAAGATATTTCCTGAATAGATTAAAATTTGCCAAGGAACACATTGACTGGCCCAAAGAGAAATGGCGCAACATTTTGTGGACTGATGAAAGCTAAATTGTTCTTTTTGGGTCAGACGACCCCAGGCACTGAATTCAAGCCACGGTACGCTGTGCAGACAGTAAAGCAAGGTGCTGCAAAAATCATGATATGGGGATGTTTCTCATATCTGGTGTTGGGCCTATTTCGCATATAAGGGATCATGGACCAGTTTGAATATATCAAAATACTTGAGCTCATGTTGTCCTATGGGTGTATCAACACACCAGTAAGCGAACATCTTGGTTACAGACAGGATTGAGGTAATGGAGTGGCCAGCCCAATCCCCTGACCTCAATCCCATAGAGAACTTGTGGGGTGACATAAAAAATGTGGTTTATGAGGCAAAACCCAAAAATGCAGAACTGTGGAATGTCGTCCAATCTTCCTGGACTCTTCCTGTTCAGAGGGGCCAGAAGTTGGTCGACTCCGTTCAACACAGATGTCAAGTCGTACTGAGGAACAATGGTTATGCCACTAAATATTAGTTCAGTAAAGTGAAATCTGAAACATTTTTTCAGTTTATACATTACATTTTTGAGTTTTTAAAGAAAAATGTCGGCACTGGTATATTTTTGAACAGCCTACATAGTTACATAGGTTGAAAAAAGACACAGGTCCAACCTTTCTCAATAAATGACCCATCATTCATTGCTTAATTCTAACCCTGAATACCATTCATCAATAAATAAGAATCCAACCTTTTTCTAAATGCTGACATAGTATCTGCCATCACTAACTCTTGGGCTAGGGCATTCCATAGCTGGACCACTCTAAAGAACCCTTTCCTATATTGATGTCTGAAACGTCTTTCTTCCACATGCAATGGGTGTCTCCTGGTCCTTTGTGGAGTCCTTGGAAGGAACAGATCATGTGCCAGTTCTCTGTATTGACCACACGTATACTTATAATTACAATACGGAGCCCAAAACAGAATTCTATATGTGGCCTTACAAGGGATTTATGGAGCGGTAATATTACATTTCAATCACCGGTTTTTATCTCATTTTATATTCCTTTTTCTTTACTTTCTGTAAAGAATTAACACAAACAGGATAAATGTTGTTGCGGTTTTGATTTGGAATTTAATGTGTATTATTTCCAGGGCATTTAGGCAAATAAAAAGTTTAGAATCATTTTGCGCTTTATTTGCTTTTTTAAACTCACTGCCATTTTTCTGAACACTACTGTACTTATTAACCTGCCTCTTCATTCAAAAGGTTTCAAGCAGTGATTTACAACCTGTGGCTCTCCATCTATTGTGAAACCACAAGTCCCAGCATGCCATGAAAGCTGCATACAGGTATTCTGGGGCTAAGATAAAGTTAAGTCACATGATTATGACCACCTCCTACTTTCGACGTCAGCAGCGCGTAGCCCATGAAGGAAGTGATGTGTCGTGGGCTGGCTTGGTGGGTATATAAAGTGTGCGATAGGCTGTCGGATTACATATCACTCGGGGTCATGGGTAAAATTTATCAGAATTGCAAAACGGGATGATTAGGGTCTTTCGAGCAATGGGTGGCAGTATTCGTCAAACAGCACAGTTTGAAAAGTGTATCGTGAGTGGACAAACGGCACCATTGGGAATTACAGACATGGAAATTGCACAGCATCACGTGCCATTGACGCGAGGTGTGAATGTCGGCTACGAAGGTGCGTGGGGGCCGAACGACATGCTAGAGTGTAGCAGTTCACTGTAAAAATCAGACAGGGGGCTACCAGACGTGTGTCAACAGTACAGCGAACCCTACTGCGTATGGTGCTCCGAAGCAGACTGATGGTCACTGCTCCTATGCTAACAAAGGCGCATTGGAAAAGGCTTCAATTTGCAGGGCATCAGAATTGGACCATAGGGTTGCCTTCTCCGATGAGTCACTTTTCTGCTTCATCGAATGGATGGACGTTGGGAGTGTCAGGTGAGAAACAGAACAAATACCCCGCAAGTATTGCTGGAAAAACAAGCTGGTGGCGGCAGCGTTATGGTCGGGGGAATTTTTTCATGGCATTCTCTGGCCCGCTCATACATGTGGAAACCACTCTGAATTAAGTTGAGTATGAATCAATCATTGCAGGTCACGTCTCCTCCCCCCCCCCCCCCCATACATGCTGGTTCTCTTCCCTGGGGCAGATGGAATCTTCCAGTAAGACAATGCGACATGTCACACGGCTAGAAAAGGTCCCACAGTGGTTGGTGGAGCACGACCAAGACTTCCAAGTACTTCCCTTGGCCCCTAATTTTCCAGACTCCAACCCAATTGAGCATCTGTGGGACCTCAATCGTTTTGTTCGCTCTATGAATCTTCCCCTTCGCACTGAACTGCAGTCAGCATAGCTCCAGATGCGAGACAACCGACCAGCACCTTATTGGGTCACTCCCAGCCATTCCCGCTGGGGGGGGGTCAGAGTAAAAAACAAAAAACACAAATCTGGCAATGTAGACAAAGAAAAAAAAAAAATAGTGACAACTATTTCCATTATACTTTGTATTTGTGCGTTTGGCTGGATTCAAACATGGTGTGACTTTATGCAAAGCAAAGGGTGAAATCCACTGCACGTTAACAAAGCCGCACGCAAGATATGCAGATTGTGGCTGATTTGATGCAGCCAAATCCACACGTGTAAATCCAGCCTTCGGGCCATGTCCTGATTTTGGAGGAAACAAAAATACTGACCAAATCTGCGCAGTGTCCTCCTCAGGGTTGTTTTTTTTTTTAACCCTTGAATTATTTGTCCCTCACTACACCCATCATCTTTAAAGGGAAGGTGTCACAAATTTTTTTTTTATGTTATTGCTTTTATTGTCATTAAAATAAATTTTTTGTGTTTTTGTGTTGTACTTTTTTTTTCTTTCTGCTCTCTTACTTCTCTATGGGGGCTGCCATTTTTTTTTAATCTCTATGTGTCGATTAACGACACATACAGAGATGTAACACAGCACATACATCCCCATAGAGAATGCGAACGGGAGCCGTTCCATTCACTATAGTGTACGCCGTCTGTGTGGGACCGGCGCATGCGCCGCTCCCACAGTCCAAAAGGAAGGTCTTCGGCAGCGCGACATCCAGCGCCATTTTCATGTGGACCGGAAGCCGAAGCTGGACAGTAAGATGACTACTTCCGGTCGCGGCTTCTGTCCATATGTTCAGAAGCAAGGACAGTGAGCGGAGCAGGTAAGTTATGTTTGTGTATGTGATGTGTGGATGTATGCATGTATGTTAGTGTTATACTGTGTGATTACCACTGTATCTAATCCTCCTACACTGTGCATTCGCGCAAAAAATATGGCGGCACAGTGTAGGAGGTTTGAACATTCAACCTCCCCTTTGAATGGCACTAGCCAGGAGAAAGGATTTGGGGGGGGGGGGGGGGAGAAATTGCTTGAGCACACTAGAGCGAGTGTCTTCTCCAATTTTGCAGCATAAAGCAATGAGGTTGCTTTACCACATGCCAATGCTGCAATTTTGGGAATTGCTCCCTCTAGTGACCAGCACATGGAAATGTTCTAATTTAGAATCTAATTTATAATGTTTCCTGACTTGTGAAAAAAAGATTAGAACTATGTGTAATCATTTATATACTGTTTCACTAAAAAAAAAAAAAATTTTTTCTAGCGACACATTCCCTTTAAAGCTGCACTTTAGTGCCAACTATCAACCACAAACTATGTAAGTGCTTATAGCCAAACTGGTGGAGGAGAAAAAAAAAAAAAAAAGTGTAGTTGCCCACCAGATCACCTGATTTTTCAGTGGCCATAAAAAGCAGCTATCTAGTTGGTTGCTATGGGCAGGTACTTTTCTTTTGCACCAATCCTGCTGCGTCACCACCATTGGACCCTGTAGTGATGTAACTGGCTAATGATTCTGCATTTATTTTCTCCACTTCAAGCGGTCATGGTATACCGTGCATATTAAGTGTCTAATTATGTAGAACAGCCGTACCAAACAAACTTTTTTTCCTGTCAATATTGAAAAAGACAATAGCCGCCTTGGTTATTCTACATTTTATTACATCCATTAACAGGAAGACAACATTTTTACTTTGCAATGTATAGAAATAAAAAAACAAACAAAAAATAAAAAACAAACAACCATCATAATCACACAAGACACATGAAAATATGGAATATTTACAAGAGTGGAAAACATTTAAAGTGGTAAAACACCAGGAGACGAGGACAGCACTCTGGGGTAAAGACTCTTCATACTTGAGAGGTTTGCGTTTCAGTGCAACACAGATACAGCATTGGTAGTTATGGGGGAACAGAATGGTAACGTTAAGGTCAGATGTCTTGTGGCCCCAAAAACAAACAATAAAATGCTCCCATACTGTAGAAGGTTTAGTTGTGTATCTCGCAGAACATTATTCATTCTTCTTCTCTTTTTGCTTGAGCAGTTTGTTTACTTCACGCTTTCCCATCCCAACAAACTTTGTGATGATCCCATGTTTGTTGAGGCCGGGAAGCAACACCACAAAACTCACTGAAATAAAAAAAAAACAAATGAATTAATAGAATTTATTACATCATAGAAAAACCACACACACTTTGTGATAGCTGGGTGACAATATGGCAAACATTAACCCCTTAATGACCGACCAAGCTATTTTTTGCGTTTTTCCCTCGTCGCATTCCAAGAGCTATAACTTATTTTTGCACTGACATAGCTATATAAGGTCTTGCTTTTTGTGGCACAAGTTGTATTTTTTTTTTAAACGCCTCCATTACGTCTGAAGAGAGGTCGTGTGCACATACCCTTAGATTTACTAAGTTTACGGTGTGGTATTAACATAACTTTATTCAGTGGATCATTACGATTGTGGCGATACCAAATTTATATAGCTTTTGTATGTTTTACTACTTTTACACAGTAAAAACACTTTCCCAAAATTTGTATTGGTTTTATTTTTATGCCGATGCAGCTGTACGAGGGCTTTTTTGCAGGACGACTTAGTTTTTATTGGTACCATTTTGGAGTACATGCGACTGACCACTTATCAAATTTTTTTGAAGTAAGGATGAACAGAAAACAGCGATTCTGGCATGGTTTTTATAGCGCTCACCGTGCGGTTTAAACAACGTAATCGCTTTATAGGTGGGGTCAATACGGACGCGGCAATACCAAATGTGCAATGTTTTCATATTAAGGTATTTTATAAGTTAAAAAGTGGGTTTCACATTTGGGATTTTTTATTTATTATTAACTTTGTTAAACTATGAGAACTATTTTTAGTCCCACTAGGGGACTTCACTATGCGATCTTTGGATTGCTTTTATAATACACTGCAATACTTCGGTATTGCAGCGTATTATTGCCGGTCAGTGTAAAACGGACAGGCACCTGCTAGGTCATGCCTCAGGCATGGTTTAGCAGGCATCCACTACAGGCAGACCTGGGGCCTTTGTTAGGCCCCCGGCTGCCATTGGCACCATGCGATTATAATTGGGGTGAGAGGGAGCACCTTCCCTCCAAAACCACTTGGATGCAGTGCTCGCTATTGAGCGCTGCATCTAAGGTGTTTAACAGGCGAGATAGATGTTGAAATCGATCCTGCCCGTTAGTGCAGGTGTCCGGCTGTTTTTAGACCGCCCGGCACAGGACACCCACGCCAGGCTTATGTCAAAGCGCCACGAAAAGGTGGCGTTTGGCATAATTACCCTTAATGGCCGCCGTGAAAAGGCATATTGGCGGTCGTTAAGGAGTTAAAGTTCAAAAACGCACAGGCAAATCTCAGGTGTCACAGCACTACTGAAGTAGGCAATGTATAAACGCATAGCTGAGTAGATATACTATACAGGAAGACGTAATGACAGCCATATTGTAACCCAGCTTTCTGAGAACATTAGAGGCTCTGGACTCCTTTGACAGGTCAGTGGTTACTTTATATGGAATATAGAATCACTTCCACATTACCATATTCCTTTATAGAGGTAAGGACAGACCCATAAAGATAACGATTAGGGGAGTCCAAGTTACTTGCAATGGCCACAAGCGTGTACGCGAACATGTGCTTCATTGGAGGCGACATGTAAAGAAACTCATTGCAGCCATATGAATAGATACATTTGTTATGTACCGTGCCAGACGGAGACCAGTGCTCTTTGTGAGGAGATCAAAACGCACATTGTCAGCTCTTAAATTGACAAATTGCCAATGGACAAAGAGGTAAAGCTACAGGGCGTAAGAAGGGAAGGAGGGAACGGGTTTCACCAGTAGAAATAGAGGTGTATATAGAGATATATATATATATATCTATAGGGTATGCGGTGAGTAGAATTTTCCATCTCTTTTGTCCTCCGGGACAGACTTGATTTAATAGGAACACTTACCAATAATGTATGTGAGGAAGAGGTTATGAACCTGTTGTCCAATCCAAGCAACCATAGCAAGTGCTGTTATCATCGACATGAAATACTAGACAAAGAAATAAGAAGGTCACTGACTGGAGGGGGTAGAGCTCACATACCGCAGAAAAGGACAAGTCACAGGACATATAAAGCTTTCATATAAGGGTATGTTCACACGGCGGGGGTCCGTAACGGCTGAAATTACGGGGATGTTTCAGCCTGAAAACATCCCCGTAATTTCAGCCGTACCGGCATGTGCAGGCGCTTGAACGCCGCGTCAATTACGGACGTAATTGGCGCTCCTATTCATTGGAGTCAATGAATAGCGGCTCCAATTACGGCCAAAGTAGTGACAGGTCACTTCTTTGACGCGGGCGTCTATTTACGCGCCGTCATTTGACAGCGGCGTGTAAATATACGCCTCGTGTGAACAGACAAACGTCTGCCCATTGCTTTCAATGGGCAGATGTTTGTCAGCGCTATTTTCGGGCGTAATTCGGGGCAAAAACGCCCGAATTACGTCCGTAAATAGGCCGTGTGAACATACCCTAAATGTTCTAAAGATAGATATCAACTAGGGATAATAGTCTGAAAATCATTCCTACCATCTTAGGCTTCTCCTCTTTTAAGACAAAAAGGCGTTTCCACCAGCCAATGATCCTCCTCCGGGTCTTTACAAGGTTGCTGCAGATCTCATGCAGCCTTTGCTGCTGCTCAGTGGTCCTGCACAGGGAAAAGCAAAGGATCAGTTTATTCAAACAAAAATCTCTAACAACTTTCCCAACAACCTGGAGCACTTTATCAGAAAACGGCACAGCCATCTGCACTGGAAAGCAGTGATCATTATACCAGCAGCAGAAAATACACAGCAACAGTAGAGCAAGCATGGTAACATGTCAGGAAGCAGCGCCAAATGGAGCATGTGGGGCACATTGGCAAGTTTGTTTTTGGTTTTAAGATTGCAGTTAAACAATTAGCAACTTGACTCACTGGAGCTCTGCGATCAAACATAGATAGCCCTGCCCTGAAGGTTTTTTGTGACTTGTAAGATACTATAGTGTCCATACACCAAACCAAAATATATGAAGACCCTACAGAGACCAGGTTAAAAGTAAACCAGTTTGGACATGAGCTTTTTTTTTAAAGGGATTCCCGACTGATCGAAGGGGCCCAAGTCCACCTGATATGGTCAAGGGAATCAGCTGTTGCGCCCTCATTTCACTGCATGGGAATTGAAGCAGTACAGAGCAAACTGAACTGAAGGGGCCAGGCCTTCCAGGATAGGTGTGCTTTGTAGTGCTGCTCAACACTTAGGCCCTGTTCACACTGAGTTTTTTGGGGCAGAAACCGCGCCAAAATACTCCTCAAAAACCGCCCGAAAATGCCTCTAATTGATTTCAATGGGAGGCAGACGAGTTTTTTTACGAGTAGAAAAAACGTGTCGTGGTAAAAAGGAGCAACATGACCCATCTTGGGGCGGTTTCCGCCTCCAAAACCCCATTTCAATTAGTCAGAAAGAGGAAAAAAAAAACCGACGAGTGTTTTGACGAGTTTTGTCAAACCACTGTGCAAAAACCTACTGGAGCAGTTTTTGCAGGAGGAATTTTCCTCCTGCAAAAAACTCCGTGTGAACACAGCTGACCTCATGCACACGAACATATTTTTTTCCTACTGTAAATATGGGTCCTTTGTCACACATATTCCACCCGTATTTACGGACCTGTTTTCTCTGCACTAAATCGGCAGCCCCTTCTCTCTATCAGTGATGGAAAGAGAAGGGGCAGACCTTCCCCAGCGATTGCAAGTAAAAGAAGTTCATACGTACCGTTGTCTTGGTGACGCGTCCCTCTTTTGCCATCCAGTCCGACCTCCCTGGAGGACGCGGCAGTCCATGTGACCACTGCAGCCTGTGTTTGGCTGCAGCGGTCAGATGGGATGAAACGTCATCCCGGGAGGCCAGACTGGAGGAAGATGCAGGTAAGTTAACTTTTAATACTATTAACTCCAGCGGTAGTCACTGCTGAAAGTGTTACTGCCGATCAACTCTTTCAGCACCCTGGACAGTGACTATCTCCTGATGTCGCCTAGCAACTCTCCCGTAATTATGGGTGCACACACGTAGCCACCCGTAATTACGGGAGCCCCATAGACTTCTATGGGCCTGCCTGTGCCGTTATTACGGCCTGAAATAGGACATGTTCCATATTTTTCAACGGCACGGGCACCTTCCCGTAAGCATACGGGAAGGTACCCGTGGGCAATAGAAGTCTATGGGCCCGTAATTATGGGCGTTTTTACGTTCGTGTGCATGAGGCCTTAGGCAATGACAGGGGTCTCAAAGTGAGAACCCCCTGCAGACACTCCAGGCATTACTTTTGTCAGTCATTCATTTCTAGGTTTAGGGTTTCATAAAAAAAAAAAAAAAAAAAAAAAAAAAATTATATATATATATATATATATATACCAATGGGTCTTCACATGAAACGGAGATTGCAATGCAACGTCCCATATACCAAATATCACCTGAAAAAAACAAAACAAAAAACCTACAATAGAACGGTACAAACCATGTGTTAGAGCCAAAAATTCTGGGAGCCAATGTTGGAACAAGATAGTCAGCCAGGCACAGACACATGATGAAACAGGAAACCCCAGAAAGGACTGATGGATCCAGGTAATAGATCATCCTGCAGAAGTAAATTTTAGTAGAATTAACTTTATATTTCTAAAGGAAAGATTATCGATTCCTGACCACTTAGTAAAAGGTCAAGATAAAAAAGGTCTAACCACTTTCTGTATATCTGCATTATTTCTGGCATACGTAAGTCCATACAACTCCCACACTGCTAGAGGGAGGGGGGGGGGGCAGGGTGACAAAGCTGGAAATTGTAATGTATACTTAAAAAAAAAATTCTATTGGAAATAAGAGGTCCTGAATTTGCCCATTAAGCTCAAGCTATAGATCCAATTCGTGAGGGTCACTTTCCTTTTCACTACAACAAACAGATACACAATGGGAAAGTTATAACCATTATGGTTGAACGCTTTATATAGTTACTTACAGAAACACAAAAGACACTGTCCCCATTATAGCGACTGGAAACCAAGGCTTCTCCCAGCGAAGGGTGCGGTCAGTAAGCAGGACCACCTCACCCCATCCTTGAAAATGCTCCTCGAGGCTCGCAGTTTCTGCAGCCTGAAATTGAGAAATCATTAAATATTTGCCCTGGAGAATAAAGATAATTCATCGTAACCATCACCGGAGTCATTCACTTTCATCCGTCAGATCATCTCTCAAGCCAATTGTGGAGAAGAATGAACCGTTCTTAAATTTGTATCTCCACATGTGATATATACAGCGAGCCCTCAGATTATACCCAAGGCATTCCTATGGGCTCCAAATGTAGTTCCACAACAAAGACCAGATACATGTTAAAGGAGTTTTCCAGCCACATTAAAAGTGATGGCATATCACTCCGACCATGAATTAACAGACTCCCTTACCATTCCCCTTGTCAAAGGGGCGTGTTCCTACACATTTTCACTGTCACTGATTGGATAGGGTCAGTGTGTCAGGACACGTCCCCAACTGTTAACACCCAGTTCCAGTTGTGAATTTATTAATGGACTTCTAGGAGGAACAACTTCGAGTTTTAACAAAAGATGCTTCAGAATGGTTTCATGGGCAATAGAATTTACTTAGACATGTCAGGAGAGGCGACCGGTCCTGTAATGTCAGCTTTAAGACTCTATCATCTCCATTAGTAATTCCCCCAACACAGCAAGCGATTCTGACAAAGTTATAAATCCCCAGAAGGTTATGAGATTTATAAAATTCCAGGAGCTCTTCCAGCAGAAATGTAGGCAGAATTTAGGCCACGATTTATAGCAGCCTGTATACATTCTGTCATTGGAGTCCAAATGGTCCTAAATATCAGCCATGACCCAGTGACATATCCTGCATTTTAATAATACATTCTTGTGGCTAGGGATGCACGATGCATCGAAACTTTGATACTGTTTCGATACTCTGCATCCCCAAATGGTTTGATACCGCTATTTCCTGTATTTCAATACTTAGCTGCGCAGCCGCACAGCTCAGTATAGTAACACATGAATGTATGAGAGCGGGGCTGTGGCTGTGTAATACAGTCATTGCCCCGCTCCTGAGTCCTGATAACAAGTGCGCGCGCGGTCAGGATGATGCGATGCGGCCAGCGCTGCACTAATGAGCGGCGGCACTGAAGACAGAACATGGCGGGCGCACTACAAAACACCCATGTTCTGTATTCAGTGCCTCATTAGTACAGCGCCGGTTGCATCTCCTCATGCTGATCGCGCGCGCACTTCATGTCAGGAGCGGGGCCATGGCTGTATTACACAACCGCAGCCCTGCTCTATAACTGCGGAGATCAGAGAAACCTCTCATCTCTGCCGCTATTCCCCTGAATGCTGCGATCAAAGCGGACTGCAGCATTCAGGGAAAATGAGAAGGGGGGGGGGATGCCCCTAGATCGCGTGTCAGGGAGTTCCTGTGACGCGATCGAGGGCCATACCATATATGGCCAGACCGCCCAGGGTCTATTGACAGACCCCAGGGCTGTCTTACCATATTTCTTGTTAGGGCATTCTTGGGTATGTCCTAACAACAGCATGTGTACTATCTGTCCACAGGCTAATGTACTGGCATATAAAACTGATATATGTCAGTACATTAAAGTTTAAAAATAAAGAACAAAGTAATGTTAAGTTTAAAAAAAAATACACATGCACCTTTTTTTACAATAAACATGAAAATAAGTCTCAATACATAAT
Source organism: Rhinoderma darwinii (assembly GCF_050947455.1). Classification (NCBI taxonomy): domain Eukaryota; kingdom Metazoa; phylum Chordata; class Amphibia; order Anura; family Rhinodermatidae; genus Rhinoderma; species Rhinoderma darwinii. The sequence continues at coordinate 118,653,357 of NC_134692.1, forward strand.
ATACACATTCAGTAATGGCGCGCACAACAATGTTTTTGCGTCATTTATGATGTGTACGCTGTAACAAAATAAAACAAACACGGCTTTCTTTCACTTATTGTGAGGCGAGAGGTGCGATGAATTTAACCTCCATGTGCCTCACATTAATAGTAATTAACCCCATCATGTACCTCACACATTAACCCATTATGACTGAGAAACATGATGGGATTAATTACTATTAATGTGAGGCACATTCAAAATTCATCACACCACGCGCCTCACATCAGAAAACGGAAGAACTTTTTTTTTTTTTATTACTGTTGGCAAAGTATCGAAATCGCAATACTAAACGAAGTATCGGTATCGAAGTCCAAATTCTGGTATCGTGACATCCCTACTTGTGGCTAAAAGGTCTGATAACAGGGCTTAAAGAGGCTCTGTCACCAGATTTTGCAGCCCCTGCTATTGCAGCAGATAGGCGCTGCAATGTAGATTACAGTAACGTTTTTATTTTTAAAAAAACGAGCATTTTTGGCCAAGTTATGACCATTTTTGTAATTATGCAAATGAGGCTTGCAAAAGTCCAAGTGGGTGTGTTTAAAAGTAAAAGTCCAAGTGGGCGTGTATTAGGTGCGTACATCGGGGCGTTTTTAATACTTTCACTAGCTTGGCGCTGTGAAGAGAAGTAACATCCTCTTCTCTTCAGAACGCCCAGCTTCTGACAGTGCAGATCTGTGACGTCACTCACAGGTCCTGCATCGTGACGGCCACATCGGCACCAGAGGCTACAGTTGATTCTGCAGCAGCATCAGCGTTTGCAGGTAAGTTAGCCCAGCTAGTGAAAGTATTAAAAACGCCCCGATGTACGCACATAATACACACCCACTTGGACTTTTGCAAGCCTCATTTGCATAACTACAAAAATGGTCATAACTTGGCCAAAAATGCTCGTTTTTTTAAAATAAAAACGTTACTGTAATCTACATTGCAGCGCCTATCTGCTGCAATAGCAGATAGGGGTTGCAAAATCTGGTGACAGAGCCTCTTTAATGTAGGAAACAACCACTATAAACTAGAACAGACTAGAATTTCCGGTCTCTGGTTCTAGTCACTTAACCTTCAGGTCAGTAGCGGTCAATTGATTACTGGACTAAGTATTTTTCTGTAGAAGCAGAGCTGTGGAGTAGAAGTGTACCGACTCAAACTTCAAAATAAATATTGTATTAAATTAAGTGTTACATATTTACTCACAGGAGTTTAGAAAAGTTTTTGTAAACGTGTTATTAGTAAGTATAAAATTAGCCATTTATCAAGGCTGAAGCTAGGCCTCATGCACACTTACATCACCGTTTTCATGGCTGCTTTTGACGGGTCCGTGAACCTGTTTTAGCGGCAGTGTGAACTCAGTGTGCCGAGCATGGTACTGTCCAGAGTGCTGAGAGTTAATGGGCTGCACTGATCGGCGGTAACTCTTTCAGCACCCTGGACAGTACCATGCTCGGCGCGTGGAAAATACAGTTAATGTAATAAAAAAAAATAAAAAGCTCATACTTACATTCCTCCTGTCCGGCCTCCAGCGATGACGTTCAATCCATGTCGCCGCTGCAGCCAGTCACGCACGTTAGGATGACGTCAGAAGGCCGGCCTCCAGGGATGACGCTTCATCCCACGTGACCGCCTCTGCAGCCAATGGCAGGCAGCCGCGGCCTCTGCAGCCAATGACAGGCAGCCGCGTCACAAAAGGTCGGACAGGAGGAAGAAGAGGGACTCGTCACCAAGACAACGACCGGGTACGTATGAAATGTTTATTTTATTTTTAATCAGCAGCCTCCTTTCTCTATCAGTTATTGATAGACAAGTGGCTGCCGATTAGTGTAATATTTTGCTAACGTTTTTCTGCCCGCCCGGCGGTTGCTAGACAACGGCTCCGTCACACAGGGATGGCACACGGATGCCTTCAGGTTTTTTTGACAGCCCCATTGACTTGCATGGGCCTCACGGTCACGGAATCCCGGACCAAAGTAGGACACTTTGGATCGGAACGGAGCGTCAAAAAAAAAAAACTGTAGTGTGCATGGCCCCATTGAAATGAATGGGTTCAGGGTGCTATCAGTGACAAAAACGGATAGCACCCTGAAGGAAAAAAAACTGAAGTGTGCATGAGGCCTTAAACAGTGGAAAAATTTGAGAAGTTTGGCTTACTGACTCCATAGAAGAATACATCTCACTTATATACTGTGGTCCCTGAGGTTTCAATATTTTCAACTTACAAAGCCACAAGCAGCTCTTAAAGGAACAGTGTCACCAACATTTTTTTTTTTATATCAGTTTTATTAAAAACGTTTATATTTATTTGTGTGTTACTTTTTTCTATTTTTACACTTTCTACCCTATGGGGGCTGCCATTTTTTTTCCCATTTCTGTATGTGTCGATTAACGACACATACAGACATGGAATACGGCAGCTCCAGTCCCATAGGGACTGCGAACGGGGCCCGTTCCATCCACTATTGTGTACGCCGATTTGAAATGCGCGCCGTCCCGGTCCACAGGAAAATGGCGCCGAAGTCGCGGCCGGGCAGTAAGATTACTACTTCCGGTCGCGGCTTCCGGACTTGTGCACATGGAGCAGTGGCAGCAGACGGAGCGGACGGACCGGCGGCGACTGGAGCAGGTAAGTGATTTCTATGCATGTTCGTGTTTCAGTGTGTTTTACTAGTGTATGTAAACCTTCTACACTGTGTGTTAGCTCAAAAAATGGCGACACAGTGTAGGAGGTTAGACCGTTCAAACCCCTCGTTTCTCCCGGCACTAGCCAGGATAAAGGAGGGGGGATTCTGAGAGCTCACTAGAGCGAGGGATTTTTTTCCCAATTTTGCAGCTTAAAGCAATGTGGTTGCTTTACCACATGCAATGCTGCAATTTTGGGAATTGCTCCATCTAGTGACCAGTGCTGGGAAATATTATAAATTGAATCCAATTTATAATATTTCCTGACTCGTGAAAAAAAATAAAAAAAATTAGAACAATGTTTAATCACCTACACTAATTGTTTAACTAAAAAAAAAAAAAAAAAAATATGTTTTGCTGGCAACACATTCCCTTTAACTGTGGCACATGAAATGCTCTAGAAGACCCAGCCAATCAGCACTGCACACCGACTGGTCACAGTAAGCAGCCCCATGAAGCGCATGTGCCGATTGGCTGCTACCTGTACAGTACTAACGTCTGCTAAGCCAGGACCAGTTTTTCATATGGCACCAGGTGATGGCAAATTTTATTTTTACTGTACTGTTCAAGACCCTGTAGAAACTCGTCCTCGACAGAGATTCAGCAGCTTCCAGCAGATGGCCATGGCTCATTATGGGCTATGCATAGTATTCAGTAGACTGCTTAAACTGGATTTGTCACCAGTTTATTAATGCCCCATCTCCTAACTAAACTAATAGGCGCTATGATGCGAATAACCAGTGGTTTTTTTTTAGGAGCATTAAATTGCAAAGTTAAGAGCATTTTTCTAAATATGCTAATATGGCTCTGATTGCCAAATAGGTGACTTTCTTTTCACTCTGGGCGGTGTAATGTTTTCTGTATGACATTGTCCAATCAGCATACAGCTTCTCCCACATCCCTGCCCAGCAACACAGCCCGATCATATAGTACACTGCTTCCATTCAACTGGTGATACCGCCGGTTATTTTATAGCTAGATACTGGTGAATTATAATCTTTCATACGCAACCATAACCGCTGTTCCAGGTAGTCCACAGCCCGAGATACGGCTATTTGAAGTGGTCCCCTTCTCTCCAGCCTCAGACTGTGTGAAGCAGCTTCATGCTGATAGGACAGCATCAGAGGGTGTAGTACAGACATGGGCAAACTACGGCCCGCGGGCCACATACGGCCCGTTAGGCTTTTTAATCCGGCCCGCCGAACTTGTCCAAATTATAGTAAAAACCTCCTTTTTTTTTCCCCTTTCCCTGCAATGCCCACGTTTTCAATAGATGGCGCACTCAAAACACATTGACCGTTGTTAATGTGGCACGTATTTCTCTTTAATTTTCACTTCGTTTCACGTCACCATTAAGCCCTTCTGTGAAAATGAGCGGACCAAAGAGAAGGAAAGTGGACAGCGAATGCTGAGTGTTTAATAAGGAGTGGACAACAAAATACTTCACTGAAGTCCGATCAACGGCTGTATGTCGACCTACGTGTGTGAGCAGACGTTTAGCGTCATGAAAATCAACAAAGCCCATCACAGATCCAAGTTAACTGACCAACACCTCAGATCTGTCCTGAGAATTGCCACAACAAAACTAACTCCAGACTTTGATGCACTGGCAAAAAAGGGAGACCAACAACACTGTTCCCACTGAAATGGTGAGTTTTTCTGCTGTGTTATGAAAAAATGCATATGGAAAGTTTGGAAGTGCGTCTTTTAATTAAGAGCAATGCGCATTTACGCACAGCAGCGGTACAGTAGCTTAATTAACACGCCGCACATCGCTCTTAATTTAAATTTTCAGCTGCAGGTAGGATATTTAATACAGCCTATGTCTGTGTGCTTGGCAACGATACACGTGTACTGTTTGCGCGTGAAGGCGAGGGTGTCCGTGGCGAGTTTGTAGAGCGCGCGGTCAGGACAATCCATCCATGATTTTGCGGAGTTTAACACAAGTAGATATTATTGAGCTTGAGTATTTTGTTGTGTAATAATATGTTTTGAATGTTGAAAGTGATTCCATTTTTCAATAAATGTTGATTTCTTTAACTTTGCACCTTCGATTGAAACTTATTAAAAACAGACGCAATCTTGATAAATCACAGTGCGTATGTTATTTTAATCTATTTACATTTCCTCCTCCCAGTATCTGCGAAATAGTATGTAAATGCCATATCTTGCATATTCCTTGAGACAAATTTATTAACTGATAAGGGCTATTTTTCACATTTGAAAGACAGTTAATAAATTGGGTTGTAGTGTTCTTACTGTGCTATGAGGTTTGCACACACTACATTTAATGCTTTAGTATATCCGGCCCAAACACTCCCTCCAAATGCTCCTGGCCCGGCCCCTCTGTCAAATTTTAGAACCCATTGTGGCCCGCGAGTCAAAAAGTTTGCCCACCCCTGGTGTAGTAGCTTCACCTCAGGAGAGTCTCTGCCGTTTACGCCCACTTGTCTAGTATAGCCTCATTTACATATTTAGAAAAAAAGCTCATAACTCTTAAAATAAACGTTTTGGGACACAATTTTCACTATCATTATTAGTGTGACAGCGCCTATTAGATCAGCTAGAAGATTGGGCATTACTAAACTAGTGACAGATCTAATTGGTCATGGGTTCCCATCTTTTAAAGAGGAACATATGGATGTCAAACGCCAGCCCATCCACGCATTACATGGTTGGTTATTCATTTAAATGGCTGCCAGAGACAGAAATGCTACAATACCAGCCATGCAGAGGAGATTTGAACAATTCTTACCCACGTTGCTAAACATTTTCCAGACAGAAATCAAAAGCATGCTGCGTATAGTCAAGACCACAGCATGATTATTTTGTTCTGGATGCTCACCCTTTTAAATATAAGAGGGGTGAAATCTACGGCAAAATACACACATTTAATGTGTGTATTTTGCCACGGAAATTCTGCAGCATTTTAGTCCTGTGTGAATCCAGCCTAATACCACACTGCTCCTCCATGATGCCAGAAATACAACGAACGACCACTGAGCCCTCGGATTACATTGCATGTGACTGCTGCAGCCAAACAATCACCGGAAGTGCCGCCGAACCATCAGCGCTGGATTGCCACTGTAAAGGATCGGCAAGTACTACGGCTTGTTAATTTCCTTCATTTTCAGACATTAGGGGAAAAAAAATAAAAAAAAAAAAAAAAAAGTAAACCTTAGGCCTTATTCACAAGAACATGTTATACGTCCGTGATTTTTCACACGCGTTGCACAAACCTATTTTAATGAATGGGGCCGTTCAGACGGTCAGTGAATTTCACGCAGCATACGTGCGCTGCGTGAAACTCATGACATGTCCTATATTTGCCCGTGTTTCGCGCAGCACGCACCCATTGAAGTCAATGGGTGCGTGCAAATGGCGCTCGGCACACGGAAGTACTTCCGGGTGCCGCGCGCAACAGTAGTAAAAACAATGAATGAAACCAGAAAAGTACCTCGTGCTTTTCTGTTTGTAAAATAAAACCAGAGTGTCATGATGCCGGCTGCGCGAAAATCACACAGCCGCGCACCTTATGCTGATGACACACGGACCTTTTGCATGCGCAAAACGCAGCGTTTTTTACACGCGAAAACGGACACGTCCGTGTGAATAAGTCCTTATATGAAATCAGCGTATTCAGGTGCAAATTCAGCAGGACAAGGTCATATCAGTCAGCTGGGCTTCAATGGTTCTCTTCTCAGAAAACAGAGTTCTCGCACAATACGCCCATCCTATTATAGTATTCTGCTAATGGAGACTGGTCAGAGAAAATGTACTCTGCAGTGACAGCTTCACCATCAGACCATCCCTGGAGAAATGGAGGGACATTGATCTCATGGGCTGATTGATACATTGCCCTAATATAAGCGGATGACCGTGACCTCAAGAGGGACATTACATTTTCAGAAAATAAAGTTACACAATTTTTCCAATATACTTTCTGTATCAATCCCTCATGTTCTCGGCTTGCTGTCATTCAATAGCTCAAAATTCATGATTTACCTCCAGTGTCCTATGACAGCCACCGGTGCACAGCTCATTAGTTTGGCTACATTCACACCAACATGGCCAACCTCCGACGTGGAAAAACTACTGTTCAAGTCAGAGGTTCACCTGTGCAGGACACGTTATCACACATCCCCCATAAACTAGAGTCTACGGAGAGATGCGAAGCGCAAAAGAGTAGGACATGTCCTATTTTTTCACAGACCCTTCACACGCTCTGTTAAATTAACGGTCCGGTGACCGGCTCCATTGAAATACATGAGCCCATGTGACCGCCGTTGTTTTAATGGCGGTCACACAGACATAACAGATGCTCGTCTGAACGAGGACTTATTCACACAAACGCATGTATTTCAATGGGGTTGTTCACACGGCCGTTGTTTTAACTGTCTGTTGAAAAATAGGACATCTTATTTTCTTCCGTTTTAACAGATTCCTCACAGGTGCAACTCTGATGTGAAAAAAGGCATTTTTTCATATCCGAGTCTGCGTGTGAATCCAGCCTTAAAGTACAGCTAGAGCTGCCTTGTAACAAGCCATCCACACCACATGATTGTTGTTCCCACTGGAAGTAAACAGTGAAGGTTCCAAGGGTTCTATAAAATGACAGCAAGCAGATGTGTTAAACACTGAGAAAATTAGATACAGAAAATACATTATAAAGATTAACCTTTGAACTCAACCTAAGGGTGTTAAATTTTTCAGCCTGTAAAATGTAGTGAGGAAACGTAAGGCGTTTACTAGCGCATTTGCCAGTACAGCGCTCCTCAATTTTGTGTATGTTCATTACCCTGCACATAAACCAATCACATTCTCCGAATATTCACAGCGCAACCAGTCTGAAAGTTTACAGTGCTTGGGAAGAAGTGACTGGGGCAGAAGAGGATGGGGGCACAGCCTTATTTAGTGAATCGATCGGGTTCCCCAGCAGCATTTAAAAAAAAAAAAAAACAGGATCCCGACCTGTCCACAGAGTTTAAGGCAGCACAGAGTATTTCAGGAGCCGCGTTCTGCTCCCGTAGGTAAACGGGGTAGCAGCACTGCGAAGACCGCATGGAGAATTCACCGGCGGTCAGGATAGAACGTAGCAGCTAGATGAGGGGAACACACCCAGCTGCTAAGTGAGACACAGCAGGGCGCGCTTCCAACACAACCGTGCTGTTAGCTATACAGCTGACGGCTGTCAGCCGTGCAGTAGGATCTTGTGCGGGGTGGTGACTTGCCAATCATGTGAAGGTGTTATTGAGGACAGGAGTGGAGGAGAGGTAACAGACAGAGCTACGTAATGGTAAGAGCAGAGTTCACAGCAGCACAGAATATTTCAGGAGAGGAGCGTGCAGATGTTGAGTGTATGACACTGACTGGTCAGCGTCATACACATAAACACGCCCAGTTGGACATAACGAAAAAAAAAACGCCCAGTTGTCCATTTCAAAGCCCATTTGCGTATATATATATATATATATATATATATATATATATAATTGCTCATAACTTGGCCAAAAATGATCGTTTAAAAAAAAAAAAAACAAAAAAAAAAACTTTGCTGTTATCTACATTGCAGCGCCGATCACATGCAATAGGAGATAGGGATTTGAGAATCTGGAGCCTCTTTAAGTCTGATGGGGATGGGTGTTAGCAGCATGTGGACAGAAGGCACATTCATGACTGTAAGGCCTCATTCACACGAGCGTATCAGATTCACACGCGTGAAAAACGCACATTAATCTGGTTTGTGTGTGGAGTTATGCATCAGTGTGCGGTGCGTGATTTTCACACACCCATTGACTTCAGCCGGGTTATACTGCCACATGCACATACCAATTATATAAAATTCTCAGGAGGATACTGCAAAAAAAAAAATAATAATAATTTACAGTGAAACCTTTCTAGACTACATTATTCTCACATTGTCAATTCCCTTAAACCCATTTTATATTGAGCCTGCTTTATTAAAGGACCTAGAAGAACACATTTCACTTTAATCTTGATAGTCTCTAGTACCTTATTACAGAAACACCCTGTTGCCACCAGGCTCTTCTGGTCTATAGCTAGCCACAGAACATTACTGAATTTGAAGTCTACACCTCCAGAAATGAACCAATGGGCGGATGACAGGTTGATGACGTGGACTTGATACGAACTACTTTCCTGGCATTATGGTTTTTGTTTTATTGGGAGACTTAGTCACAAACCACTGCATCAGAGAGCTCAGAGTCAGGATTAAAGAGGATCTGTCACCAGTTTATCAATTACCCATCTCCTAACTAATCGAATAGGCGCTTTGCTGCTAATACAGTGAGTTGTTTAAAAAAAACAAAAAAACGTTTATTATTGGCAAAGCCAAATAGGAGAGGACTTTATTTTCAGTCCAGGCGGTCTAATATTTTCTGTAGGACGCTGTCCAATCAGCATACAGCTTCTCCTCCTTCACTGCCCAGCAACACAGTGTGATCATATAGTACACGGCTTCCATTCCCAACTGTATATTCCACTGGCGATACAGCTAGAACTGCAATCCTGGTGCCATATGAAAGATTAGAATCTGCTGTTCTGGTTGGTCCACAGCCGAGATATGGCTATTTGAAGTGGTCCCCCTTCTCTCCAGCCTTAGTCTCTCACACTGTGTGAAGCAGCTTCATGCTGATAGGACAGTGTCAGAGGCTGTGAAGAGGCTCCACCTCAGGAGAGTCGCTGCGGTTACCTCCCAGTTGTCTAATAAAGGCTCATTTACATATTTAGAAAAAAAAGCTCAGAGGTTTTAAAATAAACGTGACACAATTTTCACCATCATTATCAGTGTGACGGCGCCCATTAGATCAGCCAGGAGATTGGGCATTACTAAACTAGTGACATCCCCTAACAGTCCATATAACAGCCAGTCACAAAGTTTCCTTACAATAGTCCGTAACCATTTGTCTCATGAAATGACCGCACAAACCATTACATGGGCATAACTTCCTTGGGGTCTGCAGTCAGAAGATATCAGACACCTCCCTTCCTCTCGCCTGTCACTGGACGTATTGGTGGAAATTGACCACAGATACAGGACAGTATACAATTCCTCCCGGTTGTAAATACGAAGCCTGGTAACACAAACAAAGCAGCAGGTTCCTCCATTGTTGTAAGACGTTGGGATATTTACCAAAACAAACATTACAGATTCAGTCTCTTAAGTTTCTGTCAATACACTCCTGCCAAGACTTAGGCCTCATTCACATGGCAGGGTTTCCCGGCCGGGTGCCGGCCGTTCATAAATCGGCCGGCACCCGGCTGCATTAGGAATGATAGACCCCTAATGGGGCTATTCACACGAGCGATTTTTTGACGGCCGTCAAAAAATAGGACATGCTCTATCTTTGCCCGGGCACCGGCTCCCATAGAAGTCTATGGGGCCGGGTATTACACGGCCATCACCGGAATGTGTTCCGAGTGATGGCCGGGTTTCCCGGCGCTTGATCTCCTCCTCCTCACAGCGCAGAGTGCATGTGAGGAGGAGGAGTTGATGCCATCGCTGTACACTGTGTGGCAGGGCCGGGGTGTACAGCAGGTGGAGGGAGCGCTGCGCTGGCTCCCTTCCCCTGCTTGTTAAAAGCACCCTGGCTCGGCAACACCTTCGATGGCGCCGCTAGTAGCAGCAGCTGCTACTACTGCAGCGACGCCACTATAGCAGAGCAGGGAGGTATCTCCCCGCTCTGCTATGTGCTAGCCGCACTTTAGCTCCTTGAAGGAGCGGAATCCCCGTGTTTTCGGGGATTCCGCTCCTGGACAGAGCGCTTGATGTCTCTGTCCATATCTGGGCAGTGACATCAGGGGAAACTCCTGAAGCGGAATCCCCGAACGCATGGGGATTCCCCTTCAGGAGCTGCCGCTGATGTCACTGTCCGGCCCGGCACGGATGCATAACTTTATGCAAACCGGCCGGGCAAAATGGCCGATTTTACCGGCCGACACTCGGGCTCGGGAACGACCCGGTCATGTGAATCCCGCCTTACGTTTTAGAAGTGGTCAATGAAGTCTGATGTTGGATTTCTAGCATGAACGGCTGTACAGATCGGCCGAGTTGTGAGGGTATGTTCACCCGCAGTGGTTTCAGACTTAATTCGAGCGTCTTACGCCTGAAAAAACGCCCCTACTACGCCTACAAACATCTGCCCATTGCTTTCAATGGGAATTACGATGTTCTGTTCCCACGAGCCTTTATTTAACGCGTCGCTGTCAAAATACGGCGCATAAAACAGCTCGTCAAAAGAACTGCGGGACACTTCTTGGGACGTTTTGGGAGCGGTTTTTCACAGACTATTGAAAAAAGCTCCAAAAACTGCCGTAAAAAACGCTGCGAAAATCAGGAGATGTTTTCGCCTGAAAACAGCTCCGTATTTTCAGACGTTTTTGGTCACTACGTGTGAACATACCCTTACTGAATACTTTATACGAGCCACCGTGAATGTCCTTGTGTTTAGTAGTCTTGTCAGATTTCTAGGAATGGAAACATAAGCGGTCAGGAGGCTATAAACCCTTTATAGAGGGGTTTGTTCTGGGAATCAGTGGTGGTCCAAGATCATAGAGTAACCCTAATGAAGTATATCACGTGTATCCACATATAGATCAGTATATGACCAGTGGGGGTCCAATACCCGTACCACGCACCTATCAGCTGTTCTGGTTCCCAGAGGCAGCTTGTAGTCACGCAGTGGCCGGTATTGGAAGCAGAAGGCTCCGTGCACTGTACAGCGGCCGCCCGAAGCTCTCCTCCTATTCAGCAGAGCTGCAGTAATCCAGCACGGCCGTTATACAGTGACCGGAGCCATCTGCTTCTGGCATGGACGTCTGATGCCTAGAGGCAGCTGATCAGCGCAGGGTCTGGGTGGGAGTCCTACCGATCATATATTAACAACCGATCCTGTGGATAGGTCATCAGTATGAAAAACCACCCCTTACAACTATCATTTATAGGCTTATTAGATCTAGTTTGCGGTTCTACTACAGCAGACCCAAACAAGATGCATCAATCGCGTATTACAGCTACGCTTTGTACAGAGAAGCATGAGGCCCACGTAGACATTAGTCGGCAGCTCATCTAACCTGCATGGCCAGGGGGCTATCCGGGTTCCAAATTTTTTTTTTGCTAATGGCAGAAAATTAGATGAACGAAAGCAGCAGCACTTACCAATCCTTTTCGCCCGGCGATCCAGCGCTGACACCCTCGCGGCACTCCCAGGGATTGGTTACATGCACAGATAATGTGACCGTAGCAGCCAATCAGAGGGCTCATCAAGACTAATCGTATTTATGGCATAATGCCAGGAATACAACACATGACCGTTGACCCCTCTGGTGCCTGAGGGGGCCCAAAGGTCTGTCACATAAGGCGGCACCAGTGGACAAACATTTACACCTAAGGCCATCTGTACAACCCAAACACGATGGGAACAGACCAGTACACCGGGCTGAGGTGGCACAGACTGCCCGAGCACCGCAGGTTACTCCTACCTGTCTCACTGCTCCGCCTGAGGGACAGGAAAATGGCTACACGCCAGTCACTGAAGCCGCTGAGCTCCATGTTTACAGCAAGAAGCTACTAGAAGGACGCCATAACCGCCACCTCCTCACCAATAAGGGAGAGTCTATGGGCGTAATATAGAGCATATTATCCCTCGAGGTGAAACGCCGCTTCTAACAGATAAGGATGAGGGACACTGAGGCAGGAATAATAACCGCAGCCATTAGAGGCCGAGCCCAGGCACTGAGCCCTCCCTCACCGCTGTAGCCCGCCCGCCCGCACTCACCAGCTGGTTAACGCTTCTGTTGTCGCCCGGCTCCGCCATTATCTTCAGTACAGCCCTGCCCCAGTCACACTGAAATCACAATATGCGGCTCTTTCGCCCGTGCCGGACATAAATAGCAGCTTCCGCCAGGCAGCTCAGGCGCATGCGTGCTGTGATTGGCCGACTCAAGCATAAACGTCGCCCTAAACGCCAATCAGCGCGCTCCGTCCAATAACATGACGGTTCGAATTTGAATACGAGGCTTGTACGGTAATAATAATGTCATCAACGTCCAGTCTGAAATGTGGTCATCGATATAAACCGCATCACATCATCGTGGCCGCATAGTAATAATAAATAGGAAGATGAAACGGTCATACAGCATTGTTTAGGTGACCCCTAATTGACATGATTCTAGAATTTTAATAAACATTACGTTAGGGAGTTGAATAATATCAATTACTCCATACGGCGTGACAGTACACACACGGGGAGATAATACACATAACAATAATATGCAAGGCAGGATCATATATGCACATACTACTTTTTTACTTTAGTGCACAGCACTAATAATGCCCCACAGTGCCCCCTGCACAGTATAATGCCCCCATAGTGCCCCCTACACAGTATAATGCCCCCATAGTGCCCTCTACACTGTATAATGCCCCCATAGTGACCCCCACACAGTATAATGCCCCCATAGTGGCCCCCACACAGTATAATGCCCCCATAGTGCCCCCTACACAGTATAATGCCCCCATAGTGGCCCCCTACACAGTATAATGCCCCCATAGTGGCCCCCACACAGTATAATGCACCCATAGTGCCCCCTACACAGTATAATGCCCCCATAGTGCGCCCTACACAGTATAATGCCCCCATAGTGGTCCACACACAGTATAATGCACCCATAGTGCCCCCTACACAGTATAATGCCCCTATAGTGCGCCCTACACAGTATAATGCCCCCATGGTGTCCCCTACACAGTATAATGCCCCCATAGTGCACCCTACACAGTATAATGCCCCCATAGTGGCCCCTACACAGTATAATGCCCCCATAGTGGCCCCCACACAGTATAATGCACCCATAGTGCCCCCTACACAGTATAATGCCCCCATAGTGCCCCCTACACAGTATAGTGCCCCCCTACACAGTATAATGCCCCTATAGTGGCCCCCACAAAGTATAATGCCCTGATAGAGGTCCCCACTCATTATAATGCTATATATTGCCCCCACACAGTATAATGCTTCCCTAGTGCCTCCCCGCACAGGATAATGCTTCCCTAGTGCCTCCCCGCACAGTATAATGCTTCCCTAGTGCCTCCCCGCACAGTATAATGCTTCCCTAGTGCCTCCCCGCACAGTATAATGCTTCCCTAGTGCCTCCCCGCACAGTATAATGCTTCCCTAGTGCCTCCTCGCACAGTATAATGCTTCCCTAGTGCCTCCCCGCACAGTATAATGCTTCCCTAGTGCCTCCTCGCACAGTATAATGCTTCCCTAGTGCCTCCCCGCACAGTATAATGCTTCCCTAGTGCCTCCCAGCACAGTATAATGCTTCCCTAGTGCCTCCCCGCACAGTATAATGCTTCGCTAGTGCCTCCCCGCACAGTATAATGCTTCGCTAGTGCCTCCCCGCACAGTATAATGCTTCCCTAGTGCCTCCCCGCACAGTATAATGCCCCCATAGTGCCCCTCCACACATTATAATGCCCCCAAAGTGGCCCCCACACAGTATAATGCCCCCTACACCTAGTATAATACCTTCATAGTGCATGAAAAAATAATAAAATAAATACTCACCTAGCCCCGATATCACAATGAGTGGAGGAGACCCGAGGGGGCAGGTCTCCTCCGTCTATGCACGGCTTGGCGCGAACAGGCATGATGACGTCACTGCATTGCGCCGGTCTGTGCCAAGCCGTTTACAGCTGGCTTTACGTAGTGAATGGTGGAGCGGGGAGCTCACAGCATATACCCTGCCCATTTATATAGGTCACACCCCAGCCTAATACATTTGAATCACTAGTAGCGCATATGACTGACTTCATCACACAAATCAATACAAACACAAGACCCCCCTAAACAAATACAGATATAGACCAGACCCTCTGAATAAATACAGACCCCAAGCCAGATCCCCCAGACGCAAACTAGACCCCCTGGGCAAATATAGACAACAGACCAGACCCCCTAAACATATACAGATATCAGACCAGACTTCAAGAGGCTCTGTCACCAGATTTTGCAACCCCTATCTGCTATTGCAGCAGATAGGCGCTGCAATGTAGATTACAGTAACGTTTTTATTTTTAAAAAACGAGCATTTTTGGCCAAGTTATGACCATTTTCGTATTTATGCAAATGAGGCTTGCAAAAGTACAAAAGGGCGTGTTGAAAAGTAAAAGTACAACTGGGCGTGTATTATGTGCGTACATCGGGGCGTTTTTACTTCTTTTACTAGCTGGGCGTTGTGTATAGAAGTATCATCCACTTCTCTTCAGAACGCCCAGCTTCTGGCAGTGCACAGACACAGCCGTGTTCTCGAGAGATCACGCTGTGTCGTCACTCACAGGTCCTGCATCGTGTCAGACGAGCGAGGACACATCGGCACCAGAGGCTACAGATGATTCTGCAGCAGCATCGGCGTTTGCAGGTAAGTCGATGTAGCTACTTACCTGCAAACGCTGATGCTGCTGCAGAATCAACTGTAGCCTCTGGTGCCGACACGATGCAGGACCTGTGAGTGACGTCACAGATCTGCACTGCCAGAAGCTGGGCGTTCTGAAGAGAAGTGGATGATACTTCTATACACAACGCCCAGCTAGTAAAAGTAGTAAACACGCCCCGATGTACGCACATAATACACGCCCACTTGGACTTTTACTTTTAAACACACCCACTTGGACTTTTGCAAGCCTCATTTGCATAAATACGAAAATGGTCATAACTTGGCCAAAAATGCTCGTTTTTTAAAAAATAAAAACGTTACTGTAATCTACATTGCAGCGCCGATCTGCTGCAATAGCAGATAGGGGCTGGAAAATCTGGTGACAGAGCCTCTTTCATACTCCCCTCTCCTTATTTCTGCGGTTTGCATTCCTCTTTACTCCAAGGCCGGCGTCAGGACGTGAGCCTGGGAGTGAAGAAGACTGTATGTAGTCAAGACGCTGCACCCAGGAGATTTGCTCAGCCGGGAGTCCAGGAGGTCTCCCCTTTTTTATGTAAAAGCTGGCAAATATGATTATACTATGGCATCAAATATTAAAGAGGTTTTCCGAGTTAAATCTTTTATGTGTCAGTGCTTTTAAACTGGAAATGTACTTACAGTTTAAAAATTGGCCCCCTTTCCCGATGCTGCCGTGGGGCACATGACTGATGACGTCACTCTCTTTGCCCGCTGTGTTTATCAGCCGTATACCTGTTACGTGGTCAACCTGTTCAACGTTTCTTCCTGGTATACGACAAGTCACCCATGACGTGCCGTGTATGGGCAGTTCTGTTATACAGCCAGTAACGGGCATGCGCGGTCCCTGCTGTTCTCTCGTTTGTCCGCTTGTTATTATTGCAAATGGTTCCTTAGTTGTATCCTGTGTTCCCATATCCTGTATCCCGTATCCAGTAATTGTGTTTGTTCCTAAGCGAAGTCTAGTGTTGGAGTCAAGTTCTTCCTCTGTGCCAAGTGTCTGCCACGCCAAGTGTCATCAGTGCCAAGTGTCTGCTATGCCGAGTGTCTGCCAAATCATCTATCCAGGTACTCTTGTCCTAGAGACGGTTATTGATTATATTTTGGGCAGCTGCTACTCCGCTACGGCGGAGCGGCCTAGTAGGTCCACATACCCCATAGCCATGATAATACGCTCAGGTCATGGATTCCGCTGGTCAACCTAAAACTGTGATCCAGATGATACAAGCGGACATGCGTGACCTCCGGGCACACCAGGATCAACTCTTACAGGCTGTGAACTCCGTCATTAACTGTTTGGATCGTCCTTCCGTTCCTCCTCTGGCTGCTATAGCTGCTCCACCACCTGCTATCCCTCCTGCCTGTCCTTGGTCTGCAATCTTGTCGCCTCTACCTCCTCGCTATGGTGGGGATCCTAAGACCTGTAGAGGTTTCATTAACCAGTGTACGATCCACTTCAAGTTACGAGCCCATCTCTTCCCCTCTGATGAGGCCAAGGTCGCTTTTGTGACTTCTCTCCTCTCTGGCAAAGCTCTGGCATGGGCAAACCCCATCTTGGAACGTGAGAGTCCGGAATTCTCTGATCTGCCACTTTTTTGAGACTTTCCATACAGTATTCGAGGAACCAGGTCGAACATTTTCAGCTGCCTGACTGCTGACTCTCTATCAAGGGGAATCAACTGTAGTGGAGTATGTTTTCACTTCGGAGGGAGGTAAATTAGTGATGAAATCCATAGACAGATGTGACCAATGTTTCTGTGGAACAGGCAATGGCAGCAATTCACCCATAGGACGAGTTCGAGGAGTCTTAGAACTCACATCACGAGACAAGGACGGCCACCAATAGAGCACGCAAAACAGAATCATGTAACACATTGAGCAAACAAAATCTGAAATGAGGAGGTACAAACAACTTCCCTGCAGGAATAGTTTGTGGAGCAAGTAGTTGACATTCTTTAATTTCAGTTGCAGAATCCACTATCCCCTTGTATAAAATATGTTCAGGATGAATGTTGGGGACCTGTGCGGAACAAAAGCTTCGGCATAATGCGTCGGCCCTGACATTTTTAGACCGGGCCTGTAGGTTACAATGAAGTCAAATTTGGTAAAAGACAAGGCCCACCTAGCCTGTCTGGGATTGAGTCTATTGGCTGATTGTAAAAAAGTAAGGTTTTTATGGTCAGTCAGTACAGTAATTTGATGTCTAGAAAGTGGCGCCATTCTTCAAAAGCCCACGTAATAGCAAGAAGCTTACGATTACCTATATCGTAGTTCTTTTCAGTTGAAGAAAATGTACGAGAAAAAAAAAGCACAGGGGTGTAAGATGAGCCTGCATATAATATATAGTATGGGGGGCGGTCTCTAGCCAGCATATAATGTATAGTAAGGGGGAGGCGGTCTCTAGCCAGCATATAATGTATAGTAAGGGGGAGGCGGTCTCTAGCCAGCATATAATGTATAGTAAGGGGGAGGCGGTCTCTAGCCAGCATATAATGTATAGTAAGGGGGAGGCGGTCTCTAGCCAGCATATAATGTATAGTAAGGGGGAGGCGGTCTCTAGCCAGCATATAATATATAGTAAGGGGGAGGCGGTCTCCAGCCTTCATATAATGTATAGTAAGGGGGGGGGGGTGGTCTCTAGCCAGCATATAATATATAGTAAGGGGGAGGCGGTCTCTAGCCAGCATATAATATATAGTAAGGGGGAGGCGTTCTCTAGCCAGCATATAATATATAGTAAGGGGGAGGCGGTCTCTAGCCAGCATATAATATATAGTAAGGGGGAGGTGGTTTCTAGTCAGCATATAATATATAGTAAGGGGGAGGCGTTCTCTAGCCTGTATATAATGTATAGTAAGGGGGATGATCTCTAGCCATAATATAATATATAGTAAGGGGGAGGTGGTCTCCAGCCTTCATATAATGTATAGTAAGGGGGGGGTGGTCTCTAGCCAGCATATAATATATAGTAAGGGGGAGGCGGTCTCTAGCCAGCATATAATATATAGTAAGGGGGAGGTGGTTTCTAGCCAGCATATAATATATAGTAAGGGGGAGGCGTTCTCTAGCCTGTATATAATGTATAGTAAGGGGGAGGTGGTCTCTAGCCAGCATATAATATATAGTAAGGGGGAGGCGGTCTCTAGCCAGCATATAATATATAGTAAGGGGGAGGTGGTTTCTAGCCAGCATATAATATATAGTAAGGGGGAGGCGTTCTCTAGCCTGTATATAATGTATAGTAAGGGGGATGATCTCTAGCCTTAATATAATATATAGTAAGGGGGAGGAGGTCTCTAGCCTTCATATAATATATAGTAAGGGGGAGGAGTTCTCTAGCCTGTATATAATATATAGTAAGGGGGAGGCAGTCTCTAGCCTGCATATAATATATAGTAAGGGGGAGGCGTTCTCTAGCCTGCATATAATGTATAGTAAGGGGGAGGCAGTCTTTAGCCTTCATATAATATATAGTAAGGGGGAGGCGGTTTCTAGCCAGCATATAATATATAATATATAGTAAGGGGGAGGCGTTCTCTAACTTGCTTATAATGTATAGTAAGGGGGAGGTGGTCCATAGCCTTTATATAATATATAGTAAGGGGGAGGCGGTCTCTAGGCTTCATATAATGTATAGTAAGGGGAAGGCGGTCTCTAGCCTTTATATAATATATAGTAAGGGGGAGGCGGTCTCTAGGCTTCATATAATGTATAGTATGGGGAAGGCGGTCTCTAGCCTTTATATAATATATAGTAAGGGGGAGGCGGTCTCTAGCCTTCATATAATGTATAGTAAGGGGGAGGCGGTCTCTAGCCTTCATATAATATATAGTAAGGGGGATGATCTCTAGTTCCCCCAACACCTGCTCCTATTGCCTCTGCTGTTCCTCATACTACACCTCCTGGAGTTGCGGACCCGCCGACTACACCTCCTGGCAGTGCTGACCCCTCACTATTCACAGTTTGCAGATGTTTTCAGCAAGAAGGAGGTGGAGATGCTGCCCCCACACAAGGTGTATGACTGCCCTATTGAACTGGTTCCTGACGCATCCCATCCCCCTGGAAGGGTATACCCTCTCTCCTTGTCAGAGACTCAGTCTATGTCCGCCTATATTAAGGAGAATTTGGAGAGGGGCTTCATACGAAAGTCCTCTTCCCTGGCAGGTGCCAGGTTCTTCTTTTTCAAAAAGAAGGACAGATCTCTTCGACCCTGAATCGACTACTGGGTTCTCAACCAGATCACGGTCAAAAATAGATATCCGTTGCCACTGATTTCTGAACTTTTTAACCGAATACGAGGAGCCAAGATTTTTTCTAAGCTAGACCTGCGTGGGGCTTACAACCTAATCCGGATTCGCCGGGGTGACTAATGGAAAACGGCATTTAACACCCGAGATGGGCACTATGAATACCTGGTGATGCCCTTCGGTCTGTGTAACGCTCCCGTGGTCTTCCAAGAGTTCGTTAATAACATCTTCCGTGACCTCCTCTATGTCTGTGTTGTGGTCTATCTAGATGACATGTTAATTTTTTCTCCAAACCCGACGACTTATCAGAGACATGTCAGTCAAATTTTGCTGTGATTAAGGGAGAATCGCCTGTATGCTAAGTTGGAGAATTGCGTGTTTGAGAGAAATGCTCTAATCTTCCTAGGCTACATCATCTTGGATCAAGGCCTCAAGATGGATCCTGAGAAGGTAAAGGCCATCCTGGAATGGCCACGTCCTCAAGGCTAAAGGTCCATACAGCGTTTCCTGGGATTTGCCAATTTCTACCGGCAGTTCATCCCAAACTTCTCCATCCTCACCAAAAAGGGCATGAATGCCAAGGTGTGGACTCCAGAAGCGAAATCCGCATTTAATAGCCTGATGAGTGCCTTCACGTCAGCCTCTACCCTCCATCATCCTGATGTATCTCGACAGTTTTCGTTGGAGGTGGACGCTTGCTCTGTTGGTGTTGGCGCACTTCTGTTCCGGAGAGTTCCCAAGGGCAAGGCAGTGGTATGTGACTATCACTAAACTTTTCTCTTCCACAGAGCGCAACTACTCAATTGGGGATCGGGAGTTACAGGCCATCAAATTGGCCCTGGAGGAGTGGAGACATCTTCTAGAGGGCGCAGTTCATCCCATCTTGATATTTATTGACCACAAGAACCTCACCTATCTCCAGACGGCCCATCTACTGAACACCCTTCAAGCCAGGTGGTCGCTGTTCTTTGCCCGATTCCAGTTTGAGCTCCACTACTGCCCTGCCGACAAGAATGTGAGGGCCGATGCCTTGTCCAGGTCGTTCGAGACAGAGGACACCATGGAGTCTCCACAAAATATCATTGATCCATCCTGCATTATCTCTGTCAACCCTCGGCAAGTAAGAGGCATCCCTCCGGGGAGAACTTTTGTGCGCTTGGCAGACAGAAGGAGAATCCTACGCTGGGGACACAGCTCCAGACTGGCATGTCACTGGTAGGTGCCTGTAAGACCCAAGACCTGATTGCCCGTCATTTCTGGTGGCCTACGCTGCCCAAAGACATCATGGACTTTG
This sequence comes from Rhinoderma darwinii, assembly GCF_050947455.1. Classification (NCBI taxonomy): domain Eukaryota; kingdom Metazoa; phylum Chordata; class Amphibia; order Anura; family Rhinodermatidae; genus Rhinoderma; species Rhinoderma darwinii. The sequence continues at coordinate 118,674,081 of NC_134692.1, forward strand.
TCTAGTCCTGCACGGTGTGCACGGCTAACAAGGTTGCTGACTCCAAGCCTGCTGGCCTGCTCCATCCGCTGCCTGTGCCCAATGCTCCCTGGCTGCATATAGCAATGGACTCTCTCATGGACCTGCCTCCCTCTGCTGGATGCAGTGCGGTCTGGGTGGTGGTGGACTGATTCTCGAAGATGGCTCATTTCGTTCCGCTGACCGGTCTACCTTCTCGACTGGCCGACCTCTCTTCCAACACATCTTCCGCCTGCATGGCTTACCTCTGCATATCGTGTCAGATTGGGGGGTTCAGTTCACCTCAAAATTTTGGAGAGCCCTCTGCAAACTCCTTGATGTAAAGTTGGACTTTTCCGCAGCCTACCATCCCCAGTCCAATGGCCAAGTCGAGAGGATCAACTAAATCATGGAGAACTATCTACGACACTTCATATCCAGCCAGCATGATGAGTGGGTGCAGCTTCTTCCTTGGGCCGAGTTCTCCTATAACAAGCACACAAGTGAGTCCACTGCTTCTACACCATTCTTTATTGTCTACGGCCAACATCCACGAATTCCTCTCCCTGTGTCCACTACTTCACAGGTGCCTGCAGCTGACTCTGCATTCAGGGACTTCCTACAGATCTGGCAGTAAAGCCGATCCTGCTGGTGGTTGACCACATGAAGCGAAAGGCAGACACAAGGAGAAGAGAACCTCCTCAGTTTCTTCTGGGTACCAAGGTCTGGCTGTCCTCAAGGAATATCCTGCTGAGGGTGCCAGGTTCCTCTGACTCTCTGAGATCCTCCAGCGGATCAACCCGGTCTCTTATAAGCTTCGGCTGCCCACTACCCTCAGAAACCCCAACTCCTTTCACGTGTCTCTTCTGTAGTTTGTGGTCCTGAACCGCTATTCTAATACTCTTAGCCCTGCAGTTGCCCCCAGCGGTTCTGCTGATGTATTCGAGGTCAATGAGATCTTGGACTTCAAAAGAATAAGAGGAAAAGCCTTTTACTTGGTGGATTGGAAGGGGTTTGGTCCAGAAGAGGGGTTCTGGGAGCCAGAGGAGAATGTCAAGGCTCCTTCCCTCATTAATAAGTTCCTGTCTCATTCTGGCCCCAAGAAGAGGAGGCATAAGAGGGGGGATACTGTGTTGAAGACTGCTATCATCCTGCAGACGACTTCCTCCCCAGAGCTGCCAGCACATGCGGCCGTCCTGTCCTGCAGTGACCACTAGGGTGCGTGCTCTAGCTCATTCCCGGCCTTACTGGGCCAGAGCACACACATGTTTTAGATTGACTGATGGCTCCCATGAACACCCTGGACTATAAGAAGGGCCCTGCCCCTTCCTTCATTGCCTGAGCTTTGTTGTGTTTACTTGTGTTAGTCTTTGCAAATGGTCCCTTAGTGTTTTCCAGTTCCTAGTGTACCCGTTCCTGCTACCTGTATCCTGCATCCCGTGCTACCTTGTTCCTGTGCCGTAGAGAGTTGGAGTCGTATTGTGTCGTATACTACACCTGTTGTATTTCACCACGTCTGGCATCTGCCTGCTGCCAAGGTCCCACCCGAGCCTGCCATCGCTACTATCTGTATTGCCACAGGTACCCTTGTTCGAACTATTGACTTTGCCTTGGTATCCTGTTTGGCCAGCTGCTGTCCCGCTACAGCGGTACGGCCCAGTGGGTCCACACAACCACCGTGACAAAAGCCTTGTGCATCAAATCTCCATTCTTCCACTCCTGAGGCCCCCAACCCCCGCCAGGAGCCCAAATCCAACTGTACCATATACAGCTTATATTGTAAAACATTCCGCACCTCCACTTGTATTAATCCAACTAATTAGCCTCCAAAGACCCTTTTGTCCCACCACAGATGAACGAGTGTGACTCCTTATACACGGGCATCCCCCCAAACATTCAATCCCAATGGCGTTGAGGTGCACACTATCACTCCGCAAGTAGCTGTCTGAAACACCTTCCAACTCACGATGCCGAACCACAATACCACCATTTCTCTTGACAAAACAGTCCACCTCATTATTGATCTTCACACGTGCCACATTCAATCGTGCTACAGACCGTGCATCCCTCCACACCCTGCGATTATTGCCCGCAGCGTGAATGACTAAAACGTTGGGGGGGTCTATCCAGATAAACTTGAAAATGCAGTTCTGGATTGACCCTCACACACCAATCCAACGTAACGTGGCCGTTTGCCTATCAAGGCCCAACTGGCGACCGTCACGCCTCACATCTGCTCTAAGTGCCCCCCCAATGCACATAGGAATGGCCAATGATCCACACCAAACAAGGCTCCTGATCTGCAAAACACAAATACATCAAGGTAACAAACAAGCAATCATAAACATGACAACCTCTACATCTGCAATAAATGTGGGCGAACATACAATCTATACTGCTCAAATTCCCAATGCCCAATTTTCTTAATCTACTCGGCCCCTACCCCCATCGAGCAGCCTCCGTTGCCACACCGATGCAAAAGGAGTGAGAACTATAATCCTGCGCGCACAAACCCCTATCAGCAACACATTTCCGAAATACCGTCACAATCTGATATTGAGACAAAGACAACGTATCAGCATGAACCAATAATGGCGCTGGACATACTGATAAAAATTCACACAAACACCGAATCAGACACATCACTGCCCCAGGCAATTTGTACAACTCAATCCACACAGCTACGTGCCGGCCACCATGCTCTAAGGGGGGCGTCAGCGCGTGAATATGCCCCGCGCTGCGGCTACTGCTCGGGGTGCCAGCGGGTCAGGTGTCACTCACTGACCTCAATACTGGCTATCCCGTGCTGCGACTACCGCTCACCCGCTCGCCCTCCTCGTCTTGCGTCCTGAGTGATGATCAGACGTGATGACGCAAGACAGGGAGGAGACTATCTTATCCAGCAGCATCAGTGGACACAGGGTACTGTAAGATGCCCAGCAGTGATGGGGGTCTAAAAATGGCAAATGGGCAGAGGATTCAGTGCCACCTTGGTGCCCATTTGCCACTTATTGCCCCTTTAGGGTTCTGTTAATGCCCCTTCAATGCCCATTTGCGATTTATTGCCCATTTATTGTTCTGTGACATAGGGTGCTAAAGGGGCAGTAAATGGCAAATATGCATCAAGGGGGCACTGAACATAAGGACACTAAAGGGCAAATAAGTAGAAAATGGGCACCAAGGTGGCACTGAACGACACTGTTAATAAATGGCAGATAGGCACATTGTTCAGTTGCTCAATAGGGCACATTTACCATTTGTTGCCTTTTTACACCCTGTACACATTACGTTAAAGGGATTAAAAAGAAATTCTGTAGAAGCAGTAGAGGAGAAGTTAAAATAAAATATAACTTATACTTACCTCTCTCTTCCCAGACGTACCTGCGCTAGGGGCTCCCATCACCTCTGTTCACTATTTATGACCTCAGTGGTGTTCAGCGGAGACCAGTAAGTAATAAGCTGCAGCGGTAATGTACTGTCGACGTGATGTCACCACTGCAGCCGTTCTGTATACAAACTGAGAACAGAGGTGACAGGAGCCCCCAACCCAGGAACGTCTGGGAAGAGAGAGGTAAGTATGGGCTGCTTTCTTATTTGAACCCTTTCAGGACTGAGAGCCATATTTTTTTTTTATTTTTCCATCAGTAGAGTGGTGTGAGGGCTTATTTTTTGCAGCATGAGTTGCACCATTTAAAGTACCATATAAGGTACTGGAAAACTGAAAAAAATTCTTTGTGGGCTGAAATTGAAAAAAAACTGTGATTCCTGCATAGTTTTTTGGGTTTCGATTTTACGGCTTTCATTGTGCGGTAAAAACGACAACTCAACTTTATTCTGCGGCTCAATATGATTACGGTGATACCAAGTTTATATAGGTTTTTTTCATATTTTACTACCTTTACAAAAAAAAATATAATAATTTTATTTCACCACATTCTGAGAGACAGAACTTTTTGTGTTGGTGTGAGGGCTTATTTTTTGGCGGGACAAGCTGCAGCTTTTATTGGTACAATATTTTGGTACATGCAACTTTTTGATAATTTTTTATAATTTTTTTTTTAGAGCTGATGTGAACAAAAAACAGCGATTTTGGCTATTTACTTTTTTTTTGTTTTACGGCCTTCACAGTGTGAGTTAATTAAGAAGTAATAAAAAGTACGAACATTACCCACGTGGATAGCAGTTTTAATATTTTTATAGTAAGGGCCAGTTCACACGTTGCGTAAATACTGCAGATTTTCTGCAACGGAATACGTTACAGAAAATCCGCAGCAAATACAGTAGCAGCAAAGTGGATGTGTTAAAACAATCTCATTCACACGCTGCGTAGAATATGGGCAGAAATTGACCTGCGGTGCAGTTTTATTCCGCAGCATGTCAATTGTATTTGTTGCGTGTTTTCCCCATTGTATTCAATTGGCAGGTAAATTCCGCAACAAATAGCAGTTCTTGGGTTTTTTGCGGCGGGTTCACAGCGATCCCGCCGCAAAAAAACGCAACTCAGAAAACAAACAATATATTATACATACCTAGAAATCTGTGTTATATCCTCCTAGGATGACGCTTCATCTCATGTGACCGCTGCAGCCAATCACAGGCTGCAGCGGCGGTCACATGGATGAAAAGTCATCCCAGGAGGCTGGCCTGGATGATGTCAGAGGGCCGGCCTCCTGGGATGACGCTTCATCCCATGTGACCGCCGCTGCAGCGGTCTCCTGGAATGAGGTCATCCCAGGAGGTCGGCCTGTAAGCAGGCTGGCTAAGTGCTGCAGTTTTTCGCAGCAGACATTACAGGCGAGAAACTGCCCCACAGTTTGGTGCAGTTTTTCGCCCGAAATTCCCTGCGATGCACAGGGCGTATACACTGCGTTCTTTTACACAGCGTATCCGCCCAGTGTGAACTCAGCCTAAAGGTAATTTCACATTACATCCTGCCCACTCGTATGCACCGGGAAAGCTCCCAGAACGTGTTGTAAACAGTCCCATACACCTGATGGAGGTTAAAAAAAAGCTTCAGTTCGGGGGGTACTGCGCTATTTTATGTAGTGGCGTCCAGTAAAAAAAAATTATACTGCACGTTTTTTGTGTCCATTTAATGTATGCGCCAGTAGCTTCTCCGCCACATATGATAAATGGACAGGCAGGACGTAATATGAAAACAGCCTTAACAAAACATAGGCCTTGTCCACACTGTGCTAAAAACAACAACAACAACAACGTGTAAACGTATTAAAAACACTAGTGTTTTTGTAAAGTTCTTTTCAGACTACAGCCGCTTTTGACACGTATCTATCAAGTTTTTTTGCCATTCAATCAGAACTCCCATTCACTATAGAAATTAGGCGCATTTTTGGCGCACTTTACGTGCTAAAGAATTGACCTGACGCTTCTTTTTTTACGCCACCCATTTTTAAACAAAACGCGTCGTATGCACTAACAGCGCGCTATGTCATTGATGTCAATGGGACGCTTAAACCAAGCATTTTATACGCGTTTTTCGGCATGACAAATGCACAAATAAAAGCACCAAATGCCCACAATACATAACAATAATAAATGGAGTGGGGGACACCAAAGGGCAATTCCACACAGGGCACCCTGTAGCCTAAGGCCGACCCTGCACACACCCCTACCAGATTGATCGGTCTTAGAGCGGCGCAGCCCACACTGAGCAGAACTTTCGAACAACTGAACATCACAACGCAAAAAAAACCTTATTGCCCTCCTATTCTTAGCCACTAATTCAGAAATCCTGAACGCACCAAAAAAGGCCAATGAAAAATCTAAACAACACACTCTCATACCCAGATGAACAGACCACAAGCACACGCTCCCCCAATAATGCAACAATTGCAACAAAACTGGACGCCGGGCATCCTTCCTAACAGCACCCCTCCTATAACCTCTAAGTGCCTGACGCACCACAAAATTCTTTGTGACATCCCCCACCCCTTTGAAACTAAACCAAAAAGCCAAAGCAGACATTTTAACAGACATTCACGACACAGAAACACCCTGCTCATAGGACATACCCACAAAATACAACAACACCGTCACCCAGTCATCATTCTCTACACAGGAACCCACTCGTTCAAGCAAAGATTCCCACTCTCGTCAAACCTTGGAATATGAGACCCGTGTACCAGTATTTAATGACCGCCCGATCAATCCAGCTGCTGTCCCCATACCACGCTCCACATCCACTCTGGACAAGGGATTCCGTATTACTCCGCCTCCGGTGCCAATACGTGAAACCTGTCCAACTGTAGGTGAGATAAAGAGTCAGCAACCACATTGTAAATCCCGGGAATATGAATAGCCGTAAACATAGTATTTAAATACAAGCCCCGAAGTAAAAGATGTCTCAGCAAACGCAACTCTGGCGGGGAATTAGCCGATTGATTGTTAATTGCCACAACAACCCCCATATTGTCACAACAAAAACTGACTCATTTGTTACGCAAGCGATCCCCCAAAATTTCCGTAGCCACAACAATAGGAAACAATTCAAGGAGGGCCAGATTACCCACTAATCCAACCTCCCGCCATGAGGCCGGCCACGATCCCGCTCACCATTGACCCTGGAAAAAGCACCATAGCCACAGGAACCCGACGCATCTGTAAAAAGTTCCAAGTCAACGCTTGAAATAACCGGGTCCATCCAAACCGACCGACCGTTGTAGGAATCAAAGAACGGCTCCCACGCTCCCCGATCGTTTCCGGACAACCGCACGTAATGATGAGGAAACGGCACCCCGGCCGTGGCCATAGCCAGACGCCTGAAAAAAACGCGTGACCCTGCAGGACCAATGAACAGAAAATCATCCAAGTAATGAAGCGCAGATGACCAGCCGACCTCCTGCTTCACCACCCACTCTAGGAAAGTACTAAAAGTTTCAAAATGCGTACAAGAAATGGGGCACCCCATTGGCAAGCAGCAATCCACAAAGTTTTGCTGTTGCCAATAGATACCCAACAGCCGGAAGCTCTCTGGATGTACAGGAAGAAGCCGGAAAGCTGCTTTAATATCCGTCTTAGCGAGCAAAGCCCCCTTACCAAGCTTATGAACCCATCTTACTGCCGAGTCAAACTAAGTATATGAAACCGAACAGAGACATGGGTCTATACCGTCATTGACCAACGAACCAGCCGGATAGAACAGATGATGAATCAAACTAAATTTGAAATGCTCCTTCTTAGATACAAGACAAGGCGGGGAAACTTTCAAATTTGCAATAAGGGGACTATCAAACGGGCCTACCATCCGGCCCAGTTGTTCTTTTTTTTTTTAGCAATTTTTTGGACACAATTGTGGGATGTGCATGTGTATATGCTGAGGCCAAATTGTGCCCACTACCCCCGATGCCAACGCACAACTCGGCATACAAAAACCCATATAAAAAACCTTCCCGCAACTATTCCGCTGCCGCCCTATCTGGGTACCTCTCTAGAAACAAGAGCATCTCGCCAACCCTCACCGGAGTCGCCCTCTTGTTAGCAGGCTTCACTGTCATGCCTTTCCCTTTTTTAAAACACTGGGATAGACTATGGAATCCCCCGCAGCCAGAGCACTCGTGTTTATATTTGCAATCCGTGGTGAATTTACAAAAACCTTCGGCTGACCAATGAAAAGGCTGCCCCCCACGCAGTGCCACCATCAGTCGCATCCACAAGCTAATATTCTTGTGGTCCCAACTAATCGAAGGCCGTATCGCCTTGCGCTGTCTAAAATGCTCATCATACCAGAGTTACACAGCCCCCGCCCCCCCCCCCGTACCCCCTGTTAGCTTCCCCTATCTAATCTAAATAGCCAATTAAAGGCGTACAATGCTCAGGCCCCTTTTCCATCAAGAACGCTGGTAAAAATTGAAAAAAACCTGAATTAGCAAAAGTGCGCACAATTAAACGATACCGGCTCTTCTCCTCCTCCTCCATTTTACTCTCCTCCAGGTTTTTTCCCATCCAAATTAAATTTTTCAAGGGGCAACAAAGAAAAAATCTCCACAACTAGTCCTTCCAGATTTTTTCCCTAATCTCCGGTTTTAAATGTGCACCTAGCTGGGCCTCAAAACAAATGTACACTTAGGCTACGGACACGCCACCTCACCCGGGGAGTAACTTCTGGGCTCAAGCGCTCCGGTGGATGGGAACGCCGAGCCCGCAGCCTAGCAGGGGCTGTGGGGAAAACAATCGCAATCGTTCTGGAGCGCCACCACACGAAACTGCTCCAACAGATCATCCATCACGCCAGCAATCAGGAGAAAGGCAAGTACACAATCTTTCCTGGCACCTATCTGCACACTGCTGCCCTAACACTCACTACACTGTTAGTATATCATATAACTCCTCCCCTGACATGTGACCAGACCTCTGCTTGACCCTTTGCTTTCATTACACTGACCTTTTTCTGACTCCTCTATTCTGCACACACTTAGGCCTCATTCACACGGCAGGGTTTCCCGGCCGGGTGCCGGCCGTTCATAAATCGGCTGGCACCCGGCTGCGTTAGGAATAATAGACCCCTAATGGGGCTATTCACACGACCTATTTTTTGACGGCTGGGAAATCCGGCCGTCAAAAAATAGGACATGCTCTATCTTCGCCCGGGTACCCGGCCGCCCGGCTCCCATAGAAGTCTATGGGGCCGGGTATTACACGGCCATCACCGGAATGTGTTCTGAGTGATGGCCGGGTTTCCCGGCGCTTGCGCTCTATCTCCTCCTCACAGCGCAGAGTGCATGTGAGGAGGAGGAGTTGATGCCATTCTGACGAATGGCATCGCTGCACACTGTGTGGCAGGGCCGGGGTGTACAGCAGGTGGAGGGAGCGCTGCGCTGGCTCCCTTCCCCTGCTTGTTAAAATCACCCTGGCCCGGCGACACCTTCGATGGCGCCGCTAGCAGCTGCAGCTGCTGCGGCTGCTACTACTGTAGCGACGCCACTATAGCAGAGCGGGGAGGTATCTCCCCGCTCTGCTATGTGCTAGCCGCACTTTAGCTCCTTGAAGGAGCGGAATCCCCGTGTTTTCGGGGATTCCGCTCCTGGACAGAGCGCTTGATGTCTCTGTCCATATCTGGGCAGTGACATCAGGGGAAACTCCTGAAGCGGAATCCCCGAATGCATGGGGATTCCCCTTCAGGAGTTGCTGCTGATGTCACTGTCCGGATCTGCCCGGCCCGGCACGGATGCAAAACATTATGCAAACCGGCCGGACAAAATGGCCGATTTTACCGGCCGGCACTCGGGCTCGGGAACGACCCGTTCGTGTGAATCCCGCCTAAGGCTGCATTCACATGACAGTGAAAAACGGCTGTGTGGCGGATGTTTTTTTAATGGCCGTTTTCAGAACAATGAAGATCTATGGGTGTATTAACATGGGCGTTTATTTAACGGCCTGTGAATATTGGCCGTCAACAAATAGGACATGTCTTATTTTTGGCCGTTTTCACGGCCACACGACTCCCATAGAAGTCAATGTATCAGTTTTTACCGGCCGTTTTCAGGAAACAATCCTTGTATAGGCCGGTAAAAACCGATCATGGCCGAGGACACCCCGCACACATCGGTACTTTGAGCGCTGAGCCCAGGGAAGCCCTTGACATTACTGTCCATATAAGGACAGTGAACTCAGGGCTTTCAACAATGAAGTTCCCGGCCTGAGCATCGCAGGAACTCTGGCAGGGGACTGCAGTCTTGTAGATAGCACCCCTCCATGTAGATAGCAACCCCCAGCCTGAAGATAGCAGACCCCCCCATGCCCTCATAGATAGCGCCACTGTAGCTCCCTGTAGGAGCAGAATCCCTGGTGGCCAGACCCCGTTTTGGCAGGGGATTCCGCTCCTGGAGAAGCCCCCGGTGTCACTATCCATATTTGGACAGTGATGTCAAGGGGTTACTCCTGGAGCGGAATCCCCGGCCCGCTCTGGCATGGGATTCCGCTCCTAGAGAAGCCCCCGGCGTCATTATCAGTATATGGACAGTGACGTCAAGGGGTTCCTCCTGGAGCGGAATCCATGACTCACTCTGGCAGGGGATTCCGCTCTCCTGACGTTACTGTCTATATATGGACAGAGACTTCAGGGGCTCCGTCTATGAGCGGAATCCCAGTCCAGGGGGATTCCGCTCCTACAGTGAGCTACAGTGGCACTATCTACAGGGGAGGGGGTGGTTTATACAAGGGGGGTTCCTAACTACAAGGGGGTGTGCTATTTGCAGGGGGGATACTATATGGGGTTGTGGCACTATCTACAAGGGACACTGTGGCACTATGTGGGCTCTTTGGCACTATGTGAGCACTGGCACTTTATATGGGCACTATGTCACTTTATTTGTGGGCACTGTGGCACTATATGTAATGGGCACTGTGGCACTATATGGGCACTGGCATGTTATATGTGGTCACTGGCACTATCTACATGGGCACTATGGTATTTTCAGGGGGTTGGGACGAAAAAAACAGGCGGACTGGAAATGGATAAAAATGTGGAGATACACTAATACAAAATGGGCATGAAAAACTGACAGTTGATCAGTTTTTAATGGCCATTTTTTTTCCACTACCTTGTGAATGTAGCCTACATACAGTCCGCATGCCAGCCGCATTTCCCAGACCGAACACAGTGCAGGGAGTCAGCCTCTCCGCGGAACTACTTTCCCGTACTGAAAACATGATTACAGTACTGGACAGTTTTCCCGCAGCGAGGCCGGGACTCCTAGCGTCATAGATAACTATGATGCTAGGAGCCCGGCTCCCTGCAGTGTGTTCGGTACGGGAAATACTACCGACATATAGTCCGTATATCAAGGACCGAACACACTCTTGTGAATCCGGCCTTAAACTGCACAGGCCGGCCCCAGTAATACACATATCATTTAAACCCCTTTCACTTACCGAAACCTTACAGGTCTTCTATGCTAATACCCCCGTCAAGCCGCCTATTACGCTATGCCTGCGTCTCCGCTGCATGGCTCTCATGAGAAGTGGACTGCACTCCGCTTCATGTCAAGAGTCCGCTTTATGAAGGTGACTAATTTCTTAAAGGGACAGAGCTTTTTTTCACTATATTACGGAGGAACATTTCTGATTTGCTCTCCTATTACTTCATGGGTTTGTAACGGCTTCCGCTAATAATCACTGACACCACTTGAAGTTGTTTCTAATGTGTTTACTTAGGTGATTATGGTACGACGAGTGTAATTTCAACTTTTCTACATCACTGGATATATACAACAAAGCCTCGATACTATGGTAGCAGACGAACTTCCGGCTTTGCGGTTGGGGGGATCTCTGTAGAGTCTTTCTCCTAGTGCTGCGCCTCAACACTCCCTATACACCTGGTACGGCAGGTTACAAGGCCACCTCTGCGGGTCACGGTGGGGCTACCCACTACCCTTCGCGGACTCCCCAAGACTGAAGACTATGCCCCGTCACCCTTGGCTGCGGCGTGCGGTTGATCTTTGGATACGTTCTGCGCCTTCGTGGGTCGACGTGGGAGCTACCCACAACCCTGCGAAATGACCACTATAAGGGGAATGCGGTACTCACTGTTGGTCCGTTGCTGGGGTCTGGGGATTCGTTCTTGCTTCCGGGGTCTGTCCTTGCTTCACGTGTCACTGTTCCCTGACACGCCACTTTCCTTTTGACACAGACTTCAATAGCAAATCACTGCTGATAATCTAACATATGCCACACTTGCAAGTGATCTTCTGGTGGGACAGCACGAGGTTAATACTACTTCCAGGCTGTTCCAAGCCCTAACTTCACTTCCCAGTGACAACTTATCTCCTGCTCTTTGCCTAACGCAGGCATCAGTCCAATCACAGCGCTCTCTTTGGCTTCAGATCCCACTAATCAAGGTTCATCAGCTAACACCGTCCTCTGCAGTAATTCTCAGCAGTATCAGATCCCACACAGACGCCATTAACAGTGTGAGCATTAGGTTACACAGGTCACTTAGGAGAAGGATGCACAGGGAAGACAGTACAATTTAAAAGGGCAATATCACCCCCTTGCACGTTTTGTTTTCTGTATAGAGATTAGTCCTCTTTAAGGAAATATGGGATTTACAGCTCAGAAACGGAGCTCCAAACTACTATAAAAATGTATTATTCAATATTGAAGAAAATGAAAAAACCCTGACTAGACCAGAGTGACAATGTATACTGTTATGTGGCTGCATCTTCCAGTGGAAAAACAAAACATAAACTATTGTAATTTGGGTTGTATGGGGACCATGAAGATTCTCAATTTGCTCCTGCAGTTACAGATTCTGAGCCTGGGGACATCCCAAAACAAAAAGACAGGAAGCAAATACTGAGCCGAGATATCTTTATATATGGATTCCATGACAAAAAATTATATTGAAATGTTAACTTACAATGATTTTTTTGAGGGACTGCACAGTCATATTATTGAGTCTGGGGGAGGGGGGTTAAAGGGGTCATGGGGGCAATTGTCCATCCCTAAACAAAATCTGCAATTTATTTTTTAAATTGTCCGTTATCTATTTGATTAAAGGGGTTTTCCCATCAGGGACATTTATGGCATATTCACAGGATATGCCATAAATGTCAGATAAATGCGGGTCCCACCTCTAGGACCCGCACCTATCTCTAGAACGGAGCCCCCTAAACCCAGTTCTATTGGGGTCTGGAGTCTGAAGTATTGTAGGGCTCTGGTCTGGAGTCTATCGAAATGTAATAGTCTGAGGTCTGAAGTAATTTAGGGGTCTGGCCTGGGGTCTGAAATAATGTAGGTGTCTGTTCTGAGGACTGAATTAATTTGGGCCTCTGGTCTGGAGTCTAAAGTAATTTAGGGGTCTGGGGTCTAAAGTAGTTATGGGGTTTGGGGTTCTAAATTAATTTATGAATTTGGTGTTTGAATGCGGCCATGGACAAGTAAGTGCCGGGCGGCATCTCCCTCCTGAGAGGCGCCAGCACTCACTTCCCCGTAGAGTGCCCGTGCCAGGCCTTAAAGAGCCAGTACACACACATGAGGAAAATCTGTAATTAGCCCATGATCACGCTGGACTATAAAAAGGGCTCTGCCCTTTCATTCATTGCCTGAGCGTTGTTGTGTTTACCCATGTTAGTCTTAGCAAATGGTCCCTTAGTGTTATCCTGTTCTCGTTGTTCCCATGCCCTGCTACCTGTATCCTATAACCCGTGCTATATCTATCCTGCGCCTTAACCTGTTGGAGTCGTGTTATGCCACCGGTCACGCCTGCTGATATACACCACGTCTACAAGTTCATCCGTGCCGAGCCTCCATTACTGTCTGGACTATTAAAGGTAATCTTGTACTAGAACTGTTGTTTGGCCAGCTGCAACTCCGTTACGTTTTGTTTGTGGAACAAACACATTTTTAGACAATTTCTGCATTTCAATCCTGACTCTTCCTTTTATAGGTCTCATAACTTTCAGAAGCATTTCCCTATAGACATCTAATAATCCAGAATGTGTAATAAACCAGCAAGTAAAGACAGTATACTATAATAATGTGCTACTTATATATGCTTTTATTAAAATAGCATGATTACATTTTTTCCATAAAGTTGGTACACTTGTAAGAGTATTAAAAGCAGTCATGAACATGATGGTCTTGAAATTCATCCTTTCATCTAAAGATGGTATATAACTGCAGTCTCTTTAGTTGGTATAATGAAGATGAAGGTTATTAAAGATTGGCAAGCGTTGTTTTGGATTTATGTTGGTAGTTGCCATTGGTGGTAGGTAAAACTCATCATAGCACTGTGACTCAGCCGAGCCACAGGCAGCAACATTTGTCATTTTTTGTAAGACTATTTGACAAAGACTCCGGGTCTCGTTTAGCGACATTTGTCATTTGTTGCGATGTTATTTGACAAAGACTCCGGGTCTCGTTTGGCACTGTGACTCAGCCGAGCCACAGGCACCATCATTTGTTGCAACATAAATGCTCTGTTTGGAATACAGTCCTGCAGTCCAAAGATTTTTCAAGTCCGAGTTGGCACTGTGACTCAGCCGAGCCACAGGCAGATACATTTGTTCTTCCTTGTGAGGTTATTTCACAAGGACTCCAGGGATTTGGATCTGTAGTCCAAATATTAGTGTCAAGTCCAGGTTGGCACTGTGACTCAGCTGAGCCACAGGCACAGAAAAAATGTCCTTTGAGGAAGACCTAAGTTTGCTGGTAGTCTTTTCTCCAAAGAGATTTGTACAAATTCCTTGGGATGCTTTTCTGGGGAAGAAGTCAGTGAAAGCTCCATATAAATGAGTCTGATGTTGGTCTCGTTTTCTTCCTCAATGCAATCTTAGGAATTGCAAACACTCTAGGTCCAGTTTCCTCAATTGTCGGTGTAGTATTTATAATGTTTCAACCACTGGAATCAGTAACAGGGTAGGCAATGGCAGCTTTGTAGTCATGACTACCACTGCCAACTTGCTTGGTATCCTGCCATTTGCATACATGTGGACTTTATGTTGTCTGGTGTCCTTGATTCTGCATGCGGAGAATCCATTTTTGGTTGTTTGGAAACATTATAGTTTTGTCTTGAGCAAAGCAGAGCCCTGCTGCTCATTATGGTGAAAGTCTTTAGAGCTCCAAAATATTGATGCTTTTCTTTAGTTCATATCTGTGTTTGTGTGGTGATTTAGGCAAGGGTCATTTGTTTCCTAGAACCAGTGCAGCCATGGACAATCCAAGATGTAATGTTCTGGTCTTGAGGCATGGTATAAATAAATGTCCGAATGCTTCATCCTGTTGTGGAGATAAAACAAAATAATAAGATTGATGAGGTAGGAATACATTATCAGATCATTCACATGTAATACTGTTCTACTTTACAACACTAGATGGTTAATAACAAGAGAAGTTACAGATTGTGAACTATCAACGTCACCTATGAGCCTCATTCATCAAAACTGTCTAAGATGAAGTCTGGCCTTATTGCCCATATTACCAATCAGTGCTCAGATTTGATATCTTTAAAGCTATGTAATTTATGTATTTTATTAAATAAAACATATTTGATAGATGGAAAAAAACTTCCATCAGTCAGTAAAGACATTTTCACCCACTAACAATCACCATAATGGCTTCGTGTTCAACTACTTCCACTAAAAAACGTATTAGATTAGGTTGAGGGATTTGCGATTATTGATTAGATTCAGTGTGTGTTCACACGTGGCTGTCAATTTGTGTATGTGCCGCAAATTTTGCAAAATCGTGAAAAAATGGCGTGTTTTTGCAGCAACTTCTTTAAAATGGGGGTAAAATTGGACACACCCTTAGAGTTTGTATAGGGGAAAGAAAAATGATGTACCTATATAATTTTGTACCTATATAATCCCTAAATTAATTTTCATGAAAAAATTGGTTGGCGCATTCCTGCTGTTTTGGCGTTTCTTTAACACACGCACCTGTGGACATAGACATGTGTGGTATGTTTGAACTCACATCTTACAGTTTTTGCAGAGTACAGTACAGTGCAAAGTTAAATTTTATTGCATGCTTATAATCACTCTTTGATGCAAAGTTGCATGAAGGTGATTGGTTGTATACATTATATTTTTGTTCATGGTATGCAATGCGCTTTCAATTTTTTTTTAGATTATGGTATCATATAAGTTGCTTGCTGTGTACGGTATACATTTATAACACATATGTGGATGACAGCCAAATATTGCATAACTTCTGTTTCAGCATTTTTTAGAGCACAACCTTTTTTGAAGATAGATATGGCTGTAGACAGCACGTCAAGACAATTGCCATAGTCAGGCTATCTGCTTTCAGGCAATGTATAGGGTTTGGGGTGCATTAACTTTTCAAGGTGTTACATCCCTGTAATTTATAGGTTGTTATTTTTTTTACATTTCCAGATGAAAACCATATTGTTGGTTTCTTCAGTTCTGGTGATTTTATTAAGATATGTCCAGCTAGACATAGGCCTAAATGCTATTTTTGAACTCTGCGCATCTTGAACTCTTATTTTTAAGACGTGTGGTGCATCTAATTTTCTGTTTGGGTCACACCTTTAGCTACAAATATAAATTTTATGCATTTTTGACACAAAATTTCACGACGGTGCCTGTGTGCATAAAGTTCAGGAAAGCAGTTTGACAATGTGCCAGGTGTCCTCTTTTACAAAATATATAGGCATCAGGGTTTAGTATGAGACTTTATTTTGCAAGTTAGGTTTTATTTATACATGTCAAAAGAGTGAAAATTTTAGATTACTAGAAGCAAAATGTCCAAAAACCCGGGCTGCAGAAGGGTTAATCTTCCTGCACCCTGGACCAATAGCAGATATTCACTTGTTAATAAGCATTAGGAACTCTAGTATTAACCCCTTCCCGACATTTGATTTATCCATACGCCAATATCGGGTAGGGGAAGTATGGAGCGGTTCCACGGAATGAACCCACTCCATACGATGCCGGTGTTGGCTGTATGTTACAGCCGACACTTCAGAGTAACGAGCTGCATCGCGCTCGAGCGCGGTCCCGTTCATTTAACGCGTTAAATGGTGCGGTCAATACCAACCGCAGCATTTGAATCGTTAGAAAGAGGGAGGCGACCGCCTCTAACAGCTCATCGCGCCCCCACCCCCGCAACGCAAATGCGTAGGGGCGATGGTTGCTATGGCTGCCTGGGGGCCTAATGAAGGCCACCAGGTCTGCCATCTTTGTGCTCCTATTAAGCGCCAGAATCTCTAGTTTTTGGTCACCTCATCTCCAACAAATAATAAAATAAAAAGTGATCTAAACGTCGCATGTACACAAAAATGACAGCTTGTCGCGCAAAAAATAAGCCCTCATACCACTTAATCGACGAAAAAATAAAAAAGTTATGGCTCTCGGAATTTGGCGACACAAAATACATTTTCTTTTTTACACTTAGGTTTTTACTTGTAAAAGCAGTAAAATATAAAAAAAACTATATATATTTGGTATCGCCGTGATTGTATTGACCCACAGAATAAACTTAATATGTTGTTTTAATTTCACAGTCAATTCCGTAAAAACGACGCGCAAAAAACAATGGAGGAATCGCTATTTTTTTCATTTTCTACCCCACAAATAATTTTTTTTCAATTTCTTAGTAGATTATATGGCACAATAAATGGTGCTACGAAAAACTACAACTCGTTCCACGAATATCAAGCCCGCATAGGACTATATCGACGGAAAAAGAAAGAAGTTATGGCTTTTGGAAGGTGGGGAAGAAAAAACTAAAATGAAAATCTGAAAAAGGGCTGCGGCGGGAAGGGGTTAATGAGCTGAGACGTCCCAGGTATTTACACAAGACTAAATTGTCAGACAAATTACAATCAATCAAAAATCCCATAAAGCAGAATATACAGATTTTGATATAGTCCATATTTTACATTTTCTGACCATACTGGTGGATCTCCACTTTAATTCTGCAGGGGGCATGAGT
The DNA here is from genome assembly GCF_050947455.1 of Rhinoderma darwinii. Taxonomy (NCBI): domain Eukaryota; kingdom Metazoa; phylum Chordata; class Amphibia; order Anura; family Rhinodermatidae; genus Rhinoderma; species Rhinoderma darwinii. Next base: position 118,691,496 of record NC_134692.1, read on the forward strand.
AAACATTGAACATACACATACAGACAGGGAACATACCTTGGGACTCTATGTCTGCCCTCTTTCGATCTCTCTCAAGAAAGAGGGCAGTTGCCAAGAAGAACCCTCCTCCAATAGCGGATACGAAAACGCAGACCATGAGGGCATATTGCAGGCTGTTAAACATCAATAGGTCAGATTCCGGCTTCCCTTTGCGGATGAGGTCAGATAACTGAGGATAAGAAGACGACACATTGTTATGTAAGATGAATTATGAGAAATAACACAATAAGTGTATATATTTTTCCCAGACAGTAGATGCTGGATACTATTCGGGAAATCTGGTGTCAGCACATGGTAGGAGGTGGCAAGAGGAAACTCCTCACCATAGTTAGCAGAGGAGTTTCCGACCTTCAGCCCATGAGGAGCACTGGTTAAAACTTTCCTAGCCCCAGTTTTACTTATTGGCAAGAGTTTTGCATGTTTTTTTCTTAGGAAGATTATCATGGCAGGGTAAGAATATTTTCTGGTGTATTTGTGCTGTATGTATGTGGTATGACTGCTCTATCTCATGTCTTCGTTCTGTCTATATGCTGAGTAGGTATACTATCGGTGCTGTATTGGCATTGTATGTGTACTATATGATTTTTGGGGGCTGATAATGTTGATAATGTCTGCTTGGTGTCTGCGTACTGTATTAGTGCTGTCTGCTTCATGTGTAATGTTTGCCTGTTGTGTGTTGTTCACACTGGGGGTCAGTCAGGCTAAGACTTTTCTCATATACCCATTAGGAAGATAATGTGACTAATACTTACCACTCCGATGAGATATGGGCTCCATGCATCACCCAGCAGGTGGGACACAATGATTTGTAAGGCCTCCGCTGTGGAGCGTCTTCTGGGGGTCACAACACTCTAAAACAAGAGGACATTCTGAGTAGACAGAAGGATGTTACTGACCCTAACTCAACAATGGCAGCCAGACAAAGGGACCAAATATCTGCATTATAATATCTGCAAACAGCGCAGTCCACACTTATAATGTTCTCCGTCTCTTGTCTGGCAGTTATTGTAGAGTCAGTGGCATTTCATGGACTACGCAGGAAAACAGAGAAAAGCCTAAATAAATGTCATTTCAGCTATGATCACTCACCAGGAGGATGTCGTCCACAATGGCAAAGTTCAGCGTCAGCAACAACGCCCCAATGAAGATGAGAATCTGTAGTGAAAAGAAAACATTCAGAAAAGACTGGATGGTGAAGGGGGAAGAGTACAAGTGTTTATCCATTACCCTGAACACAAGTGCTGCACAGGGGGGCAATAAACCTGCCTATAGACCTTACACTGGATAATAATGTACAGTATATATGTATTAATATGTGTGTGTGTTTGTGTTTGTAAAGCTGTGTATTTGGATGTGTATGGTATCCAGTGGTATATACTGTATGTCAGGGGAATAGCCAGGTGGGGCATGTACCTGTGCAATTAGGACAGAAGTTGGGGGGGGGGGGCGCCAATTTGGCTGAGCAGTAACAGTCTGATTGCTGTGTCGCCCCGTACACAGAGCGCCTCTGTCAGCAGCAATTATCTGTTTTCATCAACTGAGAGAGGTTTCTTTGTGGGGACGGGGTGTAGGGGGTTTAAAGGGACTTGGAGTCTAGTCCTTAAGGTAGAACTAAGGGGGGAATTATTTTTTATTTTTTGGTATGGGCACAATTCTAACTTTTGTTTTGAGGCCCCCTGATTTATATGTACGCCCCTGCTCCTCACTGTTCCTGGACCTGACATTGTGGACCCTTATCGTGTTAGTTGAACGCAGGGCAAAGATTCAGTTTGGCACCAGGTGACGCCTAATTCTTTTTGCCGTGCCCCTCCTTCCCAACTAATGTAATATAACGTTGTTTTTTTTTTTTTATTTAACTAGAGCAACAATAAAAATAGGTATGTATGTACATATGACACAATATACTAGTATACTTGTATAGCGTCTGGTGTGTACATACCTTTATTATTGTTGTGGAAGTTAAATAAAACAGTGTTAAAAAGTAAAGGTTACAATAATTGGTACGGGAAAGGGGCGAGTCAAACAGAGTTAATCTTTGGGGACTGGGGGGGCCAAACGATATCTTTGCCATGCAGGAAAACCTGGCTACACCTCGGTTGTTTGTATGTAAAGGTATATCTTTATGTACTTGTATCTACAAGTATGTGTATGTAAAGCTGTGTATTTGGATGTGTATTTGTATCCACAGGTATATACAGTTTTAAGTATAGGTATATGTATGTGTATATGTATCTACAGGTGGTACTATATGTTTGTGTATATGTATCCACAGGTGCTATATGTTTGTGTATATGTATCTACAGGTACTATATGTTTGTGTATGTGTATCTACAGGTACTATATGTTTGTGTATATGTATCTACAGGTGCTATATGTTTGTGTATATGTATCTACAGGTGCTATATGTTTGTGTATATGTATCTACAGGTACTATATGTTTGTGTATGTGTATCTACAGGTACTATATGTTTGTGTATATGTATCTACAGGTACTATACGTTTGTGTATATGTATCTACAGGTGCTATATGTTTGTGTATATGTATCTACAGGTATTATATGTTTGTGTATATGTATCTACAGGTACTATATGTTTGTGTATGTGTATCTACAGGTACTATATGTTTGTGTATATGTATCTACAGGTACTATATGTTTGTGTATATGTATCTACAGGTATTATACGTTTGTGTATATGTATCTACAGGTACTATACGTTTGTGTATATGTATCTACAGGTACTATACGTTTGTGTATATGTATCTACAAGTACTATATGTTTGTGTATATGTATCTACAGGTACTATACGTTTGTGTATGTGTATCTACAGGTACTATACGTTTGTGTATATGTATCTACAAGTACTATATGTTTGTGTATATGTATCTACAGGTACTATACGTTTGTGTATATGAATCCACAAGTACTATATGTTTGTGTATATGTATCTACAGGTACTATACGTTTGTTTATATGTATCTACAGGTACTATACGTTTGTGTATATGTATCTACAGGTACTATATGTTTGTGTATATGTATCTACAGGTACTATATGTTTGTGTATATGTATCTACAGGTACTATACGTTTGTGTATATGTATCTACAGGTACTATACGTTTGTGAATATGTATCTACAGGTACTATTTGTTTGTGTATATGTATCTACAGGTACTATATGTTTGTGTATATGTATCTACAGGTACTATATGTTTGTGCATATGTATCTACAGGTACTATATGTTTGTGTATGTGTATCTACAGGTACTATATGTCTGTGTATATGTATCTACAGATACTATATGTCTGTGTATATGTATCTACAGGTACTATATGTTTGTGTATATGTATCTACAGGTACTATACGTTTGTATATATGTATCTACAGGTACTATATGTTTGTGTATATGTATCTACAGGTACTATATGTCTGTGTATATGTATTTACAGGTACTATATGTCTGTGTATATGTATCTACAGGTACTATATGTTTGTGTATATGTATCTACAGGTACTATATGTTTGTGTATATGTATCTACAGGTACTATAAGTTTGTATATATGTATCTACAGGTACTATATGTTTGTGTATATGTATCTACAGGTACTATATGTCTGTGTATATGTATCTACAGGTACTATATGTCTGTGTATATGTATCTACAGGTACTATATGTCTGTGTATATGTATCTACAGGTACTATATGTTTGTGTATATGTATCTACAGGTACTATATATTTGTGTATATGTATCTACAGGTACTATATGTTTGTGTATATGTATCTACAGGTACTATACGTTTGTGTATATGTATCTACAGGTACTATACGTTTGTATATATGTATCTACAGGTACTATACGTTTGTGTATATGTATCTACAGGTACTATATGTCTGTGTATATGTATCTACAGGTACTATATGTCTGTGTATATGTATCTACAGGTACTATATGTCTGTGTATATGTATCTACAGGTACTATATGTTTGTGTATATGTATCTACAGGTACTATATGTTTGTGTATATGTATCTACAGTTACTATATGTTTGTGTATATGTATCTACAGGTACTATATGTTTGTGTATATGTATCTACAGGTACTCTACGTTTGTATATATGTATCTACAGGTGTCAGGGATCATTACTATGTATATTGTCTGAAAAATATTATCCTCACATATATGTATATACATTTCAGTTCTTTGTGTAATATACTGATATATATAACAAGTTCTTTGTTCATGTCGGACACACCTATGGAAGACACCGCCCCCTGGAATGCAAAGAGGAGTGTGCAGAAGAATGTATAGCAAAAGTTACAGCAGAAGAGCCAATGGAATTCAAGCAAGTCACACATCTATAGGGAGGGGCATGTGTCTTCTCTGTGTGTGTTTCTTTGTTCTGAATAAAGGGCAGTTCTTCCTGGCTGACATTGAAGCTGTACCTCAGACATTTGTGTGGTGTACTTCTTTCCAGGCATGCCTTCAGCTTTCAATTTACAGAGGTGGTTATTCGGTGTGAAATACGGACCTGACATTTGGTGCCGAAGCCGGGACCTCACTCGAGGAAAAATCAAAATCCGGACGGTCGACAATCACAGGGTGAAACAGAGGACTCAAAGTTGCCCACTGAAGGAATTTGATCACCTCCGCAATAACACGGTAAGCGAATTGATTTTATAAATCTTCGTCTTATCTGTGTTAGTGGGCAGTCTTGTAGCGATCTGTAGAACCCTTTTGTTGATTTCCTGGATTATCTCAGGCGACAGAGGTGATATTTTCCGCTGTGAGGTTGAAAACCTGTGAGACCCTAGTCGCGCCCGACTAACCATCCTCTGGGTAATTAGGGACTGGATAAAGTTATATAACACGACCAGAGAGCTGCAGACTGTGGAATTTTTAATATTTCCAGCGAGGCCAGAGAGTCTAAATAGATAAAGTTATATAACACGACCAGAGAGCTGCAGACTGTGGAATTTTTAATATTTCCAGCGAGGCCAGAGAGTCTAATTGAATATTTTTGAGAGTCTAATTAAAGATTTTTATAATTCTAGCGAGATGTAATAATAAATACATTGCAGACTAGAGATGATACTATTTCGGCGAGACTTAGCGTTGGAGACTGTGAAATTATATTATTTCCTGCCAGACCAAGAGTTGCAGATCGAAAATTGTTATATAAGTTACGTGTATAATATAGACTGTTAGAATGGATGGTTTACGGTCCATATTCAAATCTCCAGGATCGTGCGTAAAATGAAGAAATTGATGGAAGTGTGTGGGATCCATAGAGGAGGGCGGCTCCAAGCCGCAGATTGGGCAAAAGGTATTCTGGAGAACAAAGGGAAGTTGGAAGGTAGTAAGTTGATGGAAAGTGCTTTAGAGGGATTTGCAGAAGAGGAAGTTAGGAATAAGAAAGGTATTGTATGTTGTATGTATTAGAAAACAGGACCAGCCAACGCCCGGTAATGGCGTCCGTACCTCATGTTGAGTGTGTCCTCATTGTGGGTGGGAAACCACCCCCCCCCCTTCACAGCTGCGCACTGTGTTTCCAATGGGAGAGGCTGCCCCCCCCTGCCCCTGATGTGGCCACGCCCGGCCCAACCAAATCAGTATGAAATAATCACCTTGTTAATTTTGTCATTTGTAGTGTTTTTTTTCTATTTACAGAAGTTCCAGTCTAGTTCACTGATGAAGCAACACGTCATCATAATATAGAGATGGTGGCCGACAGATTGTATGGTTAAACATTAACGTAGATAATTCCTATACAATGGTGTGATGAATGATTGCAGATACGTATGTTGTTTTGCCGGCATTGAAAGTGTTAAGATTGTGAGAAGCTGTGAGAAGTTGTGAGAAGCTTTGAGTGTGTGACCCCCCTCCCTCCCCTCTAAAGTGTGCTGTGTTTGGGAGGAGGAGGAGGGGGGCTGACTGGGTGCAGTCTGCAGGGCTGATGAGACAAAGGGATTTCAATATGCACTGCTGATATATATATATATATATATATGTAATGTGTACAAACCGAAATACATTTCTTCTCTTTTGCGCATGCGCTGTTGGTTATAAAAGTTACGATATTTATGTGTTCTGATGTGATCAGATTTCATGTGTTTTGATAATTCAGATTTATTAAACTTTAGATACTGTGAGACACGGGGTTCTGGAAATGTATGTGCCCCCACCGTTCCCTATTTTTATATACAGTTTATTGGTTTGCAGTAATTAATGTTATCAGAGATAATATTTTTTGTTTTATTGAATAACTAACTACAATTGTTTTGTTTTTGATTTCACACATGAGTTATGTCATTGTAAAGATCAAATGTATTTTCGTCAGGAAAAAGTCATTTTTGTTTCAGGCTGTTGAACATTACAGGGGGTTAAACTAGTGCCGCACAGATAGAGTGCCAGACTTTGTTATGTTGAGATGTAGTTTTGAACTCTGCTACATTACTTTCGCAGAGTCCACAAAGGGGGGAAGGGTGAAGGAACTGATCAGGTACAATTTTGGTTTGATCAGGTACAATTTTGGTTTGTTTTGAGTTAATTAATTTGGTTTCAGAAGATCTAAAAATGTGTAAGAGACCCCAATGAGTAATCCAGATTAAATGTGTATGAGAGTAACCTACATTTTGAGGTTTGTGTAGATGGTTTTGTAAGAGACCATCCCCCTCCAGCAAATTTACACAGGAGGCAGAGGTGACGTCACTCACACGAGTCTTTATGGATTAAGATGAGGGGGAAGGCAAAACAAAAATTGTCTGGACATTGTTAATTTGATGTAAAGTTTTTAGGAATGTTTTCTTTTTATTTGTTTTTGTATTAATCAAGTATTTGCAGAACCTGATAAAAGTGAGATTCTCAAAGTGCTCGTGATTATCAGATGAGTGTGGAGAAGTGTATAACATTTGGTTTTATTTTAGAGGATGAAGACGCCACCCCTTTGAGATGTTCTATCTATATGTGACATGGGTTTTTAATGTAAATTTGTAATAAAGAGATATTTTATTATACAGTATGTACAAGCCGGGATACGAGGCACTAGGTAAATTACCCAGAAACCACTCTCACCTTCTTGTTCATCTCAAGGAGCGGAGCTGGAGGTGCTCGCTGAGGCTTGTAACCTGGCAGAAGGTAAGACGGCCGACATTTACACTGACTCTAGGTACGCTTTTGGCATCGCCCACAATTATGGGCCCATTGGTAGTAGGAACTTTATTGGATCATCGGGTAAGCCAATTGAGAGAGCGAGAGAAGACAGACCTGACAACAAGGGTATATGCAGCCAGGTGTCAGTAAATTGGCTTGTCCCTGGATACAATAATGCCACCACTAGGTTTGTAGCAGCCGGCATGATGTGCGCACGGCATGACATAGGTAAAACAGCAAAGGTACCTGTGAAAAGTGCAGCCCGGCCAGATTACCCGTCCCAGCGACTGCAGAACATACAACTACCCGAGGTAGAAGTGTATGACAAAGTGCTCATGTGTGTAGACCTGTTCTCTCGGGGGGCCTGAAGCCCGGCCTGTATTTTCCCCACTACAGACGTTGTGTGTAAGTGACAGGGGAACAATGTTATCCCAAGTATTGAACTGGTGTTTGTACAATGATAAGATGTCAGCAGTTCTCTAGACATTGTCCCAAGGTTAGTTTGTTTAATAACTGTATTTAAGAAGGGTTGTGGGAATATTAAATACTGAGGTTGTTTTATGTAAAGTTCTGGACCAGCCTTAGCATTGGACTATTAGAGTCATGCGTCAGATAAAAGGTACAGAAGTGGAATATTCCCATTAGAAAACATTTTTATTTGTTTATTTTTATTTTTGTTGTGAAAGGGAAATTTTAGAGCAGAGAATTCTGTGCAGTGTATATGTGTAAGTATAGATATGTATATAAAGAAGGAGAATCAGTTTGTAAGTTTTAGTTACTGACCAGTGTGAACGTTTGATGTAAAGATGCTATTTGTTGATGTTTTTCTTCAATTGAATTATCTGATTAAGATCAATTAATGTTTATGCAATGAAAAAGCTTGTTCTCCACAGGAAGAGTCCAACTGGGAGCGGAAGGCGTGAGAACCAGATTCTGACAGAATGTGGATGGATAAAGGAAGGTAAACCGGTACCCCCCAAGGCACTCTTGATGGCTTTTGCATTGATGGTGTATGACCTCACATATGCCCCAAGACTGCAAGGATCGATTTGGTAAGATCTAATTGGTATGTCCCAGGTTTTACAGCTGTCGCTGCTAAATTCTGTTAGAGCTGTTTGATTTGCCTACAGAACAGTCCTGGCAGACCGGTGCCAACCTTATCATACCCGCCTCCCACGAAGAGAACCGACCTTGAGAGGCCTTCCCAGGTAGAACGAACCAGATTAGAGTAAGAAAAATAGGTTTAAGACGCTTGTCAGATAAACATGTGGAATCTGTGTATCTTTCTGTGAGGTGGAGATGTTCCAGGCAATCAGCTGAGATCAAGGTACAAATCCTGCTGAAAGGGTATCACCAAGTGCAAATGAAATGTACCCAATAAGTTACACATATTCTAGGTGCCCTATCCATTGTAACAGAGAAGTTTTTTCCTTATATAAAGGTGTTTGATGTCATTTAGGGGCCTGACATTATTGTATGTACTTAGAACAACGTTTATAGTGTACGCGGATGATGTTATCACCAGGTTAGTATTTATTTTAACAATTGACAAGAGTTGGGGGTCCCCAGCAAGTGCCAGTAAACATGAACTAGAAGACTTTTAATATGATGAACTCCATCACTGAGATGCGGCAGGCACAGCCTGAGCCAGTACAACGCGTTTATCATGAACTGACGGCAGTGTCACAATTCTAAGCGGCCGCCCAGACAAGTAACTTGCCAGAGGAAGAGTACAGATGCGGAGGGTTTGATAGTCACAATACAACTCCACTAATCCGCCTACGTGGGATCTCACCCCAGGCTCACAACATGAGGTGCTATGTACAGCCTGATGACGTAAACTAAAGGAGACGGTGTCGGACAGATGAGAAGGACCAAACCAAGTCCTGATGACATCAGCAAAGTAAAGACCAAAGACCTGAGTGAATCCGTCAGCAGGATCGAGTGTTTTGATAAGTAAGTGACCAGGAGGGGGTAATAATAACTCCCCCACTGGACACCAACGTAGTCTGACTCCACAATTGTGTGGGTTACCCTGAGGGTGACAGTCAGTGAAGAGCAGAAGACAGGAAAAGAAGAAGACGATGGTGTACAGGACTGGCAATGAACTGATGGGACCCGAGACCTGAGGGTGATAGCATGAGATTGGTGATAGCATTATGTTATTAGCTGAGGCCCTATTGTTTATAATGTCTGAGGTTTATAATTATAATGTGTGTAAATATGCCACGGTGCTGCAAATTACAATCTGAGGAGTTTTATGTGAAGGTCACTGTGCTGCCCATGACCTGTCATATCTGCAGGGGTAAAAGTCCCATTAGGACAGTAAGTGACAGTGCGACAATTATTACTGTTAATAAAAATGTAGACCGGATTAATATATATATATATATATATTACAACCAGCAGTGGTTTGTAGATTATATCAAGACAACCATCCTGTATCCAGAGGAGAATAGGGAAAGTTAGGACCACTCCGACACCTTGGAAGTCCAGGTACAAAGGGGGGTTACTCATCAGGAGTAGCTCGTCTCAAGCTGGTGAAGAAATCCAAAACCCCTACCCGCCTGGTTCGAGTGGTCAGTGGTAGGTTGCTAGGCAAGACTCAGGGATAGAGTAATAATATTTTTAGGGGGGACTGTCAGGGATCATTACTATGTATATTGTCTGAAAAATATTATCCTCACATATATGTATATACATTTCAGTTCTTTGTGTAATATACTGATATATATAACAAGTTCTTTGTTCATGTCGGACACACCTATGGAAGACACCGCCCCCTGGAATGCAAAGAGGAGTGTGCAGAAGAATGTATAGCAAAAGTTACAGCAGAAGAGCCAATGGAATTCAAGCAAGTCACACATCTATAGGGAGGGGCATGTGTCTTCTCTGTGTGTGTTTCTTTGTTCTGAATAAAGGGCAGTTCTTCCTGGCTGACATTGAAGCTGTACCTCAGACATTTGTGTGGTGTACTTCTTTCCAGGCATGCCTTCAGCTTTCAATTTACAGAGGTGGTTATTCGGTGTGAAATACGGACCTGACATTGGTACTATACGTTTGTATATATGTATCTACAGGTACTATATGTTTGTTTATTTGCTTTCTTCACCCTTTTTAATATTATTAACAGAAAAACATCAATCACAACAAGCTGTTCATCAGCAACTTACATAGGAGGCCACAAGACTGAATCTTGCCAAGGTCAAGGCCAAGAGCAGGAAAGGGGCGGAGCCAAGCATTCCGCAAGCACAGACTAATGCGCCTGCTCGGGGGTTGACCTTCCTGAACCTTTTACTTATTTCCACGCCAGCTCCAACTCCCACGATTCCGGTGATGATAGTGATCATTCCAAAAATTTGACTGCAAAGAAAGGGGTTAAAGAGGTCAACAAATGGGTTATACAAAATTGGATATAAATGGTGATTAAAGAATCTGAGTATGACTACTACTCCAACTATCTTCATCTTTGTAAAGATTTAGTCCCTAAAGTTTATTCAATGGCAGATGTCTTTACATGCGCTCCCTGCAGGATTGATTAATCGTGACTAACCTGTATGTATGGAATATGTACATGCGCTCCCTGCAGGATTGATTAATCATGACTAACCTGTATGTATAGAATATGTACATGCGCTCCCTGCAGGATTGATTAATCATGACTAGCCTGTATGTATGGAATATGTACATGCGCTCCCTGCAGGATTGATTAATCATGACTAACCTGTATGTATAGAATATGTACATGCGCTCCCTGCAGGATTGATTAATCGTGACTAACCTGTATGTATGGAATATGTACATGCGCTCCCTGCAGGATTGATTAATCATGACTAACCTGTATGTATAGAATATGTACATGCGCTCCCTGCAGGATTGATTAATCATGACTAGCCTGTATGTATGGAATATGTACATGCGCTCCCTGCAGGATTGATTAATCATGACTAACCTGTATGTATAGAATATGTACATGCGCTCCCTGCAGGATTGATTAATCATGACTAGCCTGTATGTATGGAATATGTAGATGCGCTCCCTGCAGGATTGATTAATCATGACTACTAGCCTGTATGTATGGAATATGTACATGCGCTCCCTGCAGGATTGATTAATCATGACTAACCTGTATGTATGGAATATTTACATGCGCTCCCTGCAGGATTGATTAATCATGACTAAAATGTATGTATGGAATATTTACATGCGCTCCCTGCAGGATTGATTAATCATGTCTAACCTGTATGTATGGAATATGTACATGCGCTCCCTGCAGGATTGATTAATCATGTCTAACCTGTATATATGGAATATGTATATGCGCTCCCTGCAGGAACAATTAGTCATATGTATGTTGTACCAACAGGATACAGACAGGGCTCTCTATGGACCTATCCTAAATATCTTGCCAGTATAGAGCAGACAGTCATGTAGCAGTCTTATATACATTATAGGGGGAGATTTCAGATTTGTTGAAGATTTGGCAAATAAATATCCGCAACACTGTATGTACTGCAATCACATGTTGGGGAAATGTTGTGGATTTTCACTGTGGATTTCACACTTAGCAATGCAAATGTTGAAATCTGAAGCAAATCCTCAGTAAAATCTGCATGTAACGCACCACGTCTGAACCCACCCTATAATAAGACTTCTACCAGGAGCCCTGACCCTTCACCGTGTAGCCTTGCCCAAAAGTCAGGTTAAGAAGAGAAGAGTATGGACATAATGGCAGAGAGCCCCCCTCACAACCTCCTGGCACACCCAGTAAATAAGCGTTTACCTGTCATCAGATTGACATATTACAGTCTGACATGGATCACCTCTGTATAGGAGGACCCGGGCCCGCTTGTAGAATGATAGAGCCCAGTGGGAGAGGGAGCCGGAAATAAATGTCACTGTTGTGAATCCCAGCATGGAAAGCATAAAGCTCGGGCTACAGAGAGAGAGAGAGAAATGTAAGTGACACAAGAGACACGGGGTAAAGCCAGCGACAACCATCACTATACAGAAAACACTCACTTTTTCAGCAAAGCTTTCACATCTGTAATCCAAGAATTGTTGTTTGTGTGTTTCTGACCATTCTGTTCCGCGGCTCCTCTGGATGGTTCCTTCATAATTAAGAGAAGCAGTAGGACGGCTATAATCCCCAGACCCGGAATGACCTGTTCAGAAGAAGGAGACATTGTATATTATATATATAAATAGAAGTGACTGAAACCAGATTTAAGAAACGAAAAATAGGAAATGACTAAAAAAACAAACACTCATATGTCAGTGTTCATAAAGGACTGTCTATAGGTTCCTGAAGGACACTCAGAGAGCTGGAACTGCAACCAAGTGCCCTACTTATTGCTCATCGATGCAGCAGATAAGGAGAGCAATTCCAATAATAAGACTTTACAGGGAAATCGTTGTTTGCCTGCAGGAATCCCGCAATTCTCTCACTTACCCGCAAAGTCCAGTGCCAGTCACCACCAATAGCACTTGTCAATTTAGCGCCCATGATGTATCCAAGGCCACTTAATAGGCAAAAAAGAAGAAGTTTTAAAGTTAAGAATGGGCCATAATCTCCACACAAATATAACTATATACAGACATATTAACAGTATAAACATATGCACACATTATATATATTAGACACTTTTTTTTATCCTTGATCTTGGTGTGATCAGGAACAATGTGAAGTGATAGCAGGAAATCACAATAGTCTTTACAGTAAGATCAATTATGCTAGTCATAGGGTTATATGTAAACTGCAGATCATGCAATTCTCCAATATACAAACTCAGTTACATCTATACTAGAAGGTCCTTTTAAATATTCAGAGGACCTCTTGTCATAAGTACTGGATTCTATGTGTTTACACAGGAGACTTACCAGCCCACGGGGATAGCAGTCCAAAAGATGGACAACATGCGGCTGCGCTGGTCTGCTATAAATAGGTCGGCGATGATGGAGGGGGTGATGGTGGAGTAACTTGCAGCGCCAATGCCAACCAATCCTCGCATAAGCAGAAACAGCCAGTAATACTGGGGAAGAGGAAAAAAAATAATCATTCAGAAAATCTTCAGTAAATCTTTAACATTGGGACTCTTATTGATGGCCTAGTCTTAGGATAAACAATGAATGTTTGGTCAGTGAGGGTCTGAACTCCAGGACCACAGACAATCACAATGAAGGGCCGTGGCACTCTTGTGAGCGATGTGTCTCTTCCATTGTTTACACAGGCACAGCGGCCTGTCCGAAAGGGTGGCTGTACCTGGTATTACATCTCGTCACATAAACGTCATTGGAAGAAGGATAGGCCATCAATGTGATAATCCCGTAAAACCCCAGTAATAATGAACTCAGGATGTTACCTCATCAGGAATAAATGAGCTGCCAAGGATGACGGCTGACCAGAGGGTGATACCAATGCATAGTAGATATTTCCTATTCCAGTGATCACCCAAATATCCAAATACTGGAGCCAGCAACATGAAGCTGCAGAGGAAGACTGAAAGAGAAGGAACAGAGAAGACGTGAAAGGAAGAGTCCCGACATTTATACATTAGGTGCATTTTTCTCCAACCTTCTTTATATTAAGACTGGAGTATGAAAATCAAAATAAAATTAATTTTTAAATGGACAAATTATATTAAATCCTGCATTTAAACCTCACTCCCCATCCCCCACTTTAGTTATTCCCCTCCCCCTCTCATTCATTAATGTAAAGCTTCACTGTGCGACACCTTTTGCCCTATAGTGAAATTGATGTAGTATATCTGGTTTCCTATTTTGCGGTTCTCAGACCCCCAGCCCATTCACAGCAGGCACCATTATGTACGTCCATCAGCTGTCCATTCCCCTGACTGAATCTTATTTCTTCACTAGAGACTGATGACATCACAACCTTGTGTCAGTAAGATCATGAGACTCCAGTGAATAGATTGGTCACCTTCTCTAGAATATTGGTTTAGCGCCTAAAATGGCGGATTCCAGGTGACTTACAGAATAAGATTTTATGTTAATATCTACCTGCTTGCAGCAAGCCAGATCCACTGTCTTTCATATTAAATGATTTTTGTAAGTATGGCAGCGTCCCTGTCAGAAAAAAAGAGAGATGTCACTATAGACAATGCATGGATTCCCATTATACACATTTATGGCTTATCCACATTGTATGTAGATGTGTTACAATAGCTCTTCTGGCACTCTCACCTATCAGAAGAATAGGGGTTCTGCAATTCACAAAGGCAGTGCTCCCCATAGACTGTAATGAAGAGCTCCATTGAAGTTTATGAGGGTTAAGGAAAGAATCAAACAAGCAGCGCTCAGCTCTTTCTCTAACTTCCGTAGACATCTCCATTGCCGTTTATAGGAAGTGCTCCCTCTGAGAATTGTGAACCTGCACCAATCCCACATTTATGATATATCTTATGAATATGCCATAAATGTATATAATCTGAGCTGCACCATCCATTAGACGAGATAAGCACCTTCCCTAAGGCGGCGCTTTGCAAGGACTGCAGGAAACGGCAATTGAGCCTCCCCCAGCTCTGCACTCGTGCACAGCCGTGCACCTCACACATTCAGGTATTATTGCAAATCTCCTTTTTTCACATAAATTATGGCTAAAACAGCAACAAAACCGTGATATGCAATGAATCCTGAAGGCACAAATGTATGCAAGAACTTGCACAGATATGGACACATGATGGTACCTTCATGTATTTTTAAGTTCCCCAGTGATGCGGCAGCTTTCCCCAGACCTTGCTTCTTCCTACTGTAGTGCAGTGGCTGATGTGCAAGGAGCAGCTAAGAGGCATGCAGTTTGCAGTCGGGAGTGGTGCCATGGCAGCGCTGCCTTACACAAGGAAGTAGAGGGAAGTGCATCTGCAGGTGTGGGGTGGGTATTATGCTGGATGCAGGCGGCAATGCTCTGGCAGGGGATTCCGCTCCAGGAGTTGACCCTGACGCCACTGTCCATATATGGACAGTGACGTCAGGGGTTCCCTCTAGGTGCGGAATCCCCAGGCAGAATCTGGGACGGTTGGGAGGTATGCATATGAGTGTTAGTGACTGTACACCTGACCCTGACTGTCCATATGAGTGTTAGTGAATGTACACCTGTCCCTGACTGTCCCTATGAGTGTTAGTGACTGTACGCCTGTCCCTGACTGTCCCTATGAGTGTTAGTGACTGTACGCCTGTCCCTATGTAAAACAGCAATGCAAAATTCATGTAAGTTACTCTATGTTTTGTGCAGTTTCCTTTAAAATAGATTTCATGTATGATATGAAGAGATTCAGGGTGCTGTTATTTTAGGTACCTCCTCAGCTACAGCACTGATAAACCCCCTTGAAAACAATGTAAGTACCCCCCCCCCCCCACTTACCAGTGATAGTGAACCGATCCATGTAGGATATAAGATTTATATAGAAGAGAATCCCTACAATAATGATGGAGCGTGTGTAGGAGATTCCAGTTCGGTCATGCACGTCCTGTGCGCTGGGGCTTTCGCCATCGTCTTCGTTTATCTCACATGGAGGAGCCAATAGGCCTTTCTCCTCATCAATGTTCTCATGGCAAGACGCCATGTTCACAGACTCTGAGACTGTAAACTCTGGAGATGGGAAAGGGACATAATATTTAATAACTTTTTATTACCATCAGGGTATATTCACATGCAACAGATTTTTTGTAAGAATTTCTCTGGCTGCCAATTAGTTCCAATTATCTGATTGTTTCTGCAGCAAGAATATGGATTTCTGCAAGACCCATTTATATGAATGGGAGAGTTGCTAAAGTTTCTACAACAACTTTGCTGCATGTAAATTCCCCCTTATACCATTAGCGTCACATTATCCGAGAAATTCTGATAGATAATATGGAATCTCACAAAACCAAAAGATTGAACAGAGAACCAATGTTGAGATTTCTGATTAAATGGGTTGTAGGTGATTAGAAAAACATGGCAGCTTTCTAAAAAGAAACAGCGCTACTCATGTCCATGGTCTTTGTCTGCTATTGCAGCTCACCCCCATTTAAGTGAATGAGGCTTAGCTGCAATACCAGAAGCAGCCAATGGACAGGAGTGGCGCTGTTTCTGGAATAAAGCAGCCATATTATCTAATCACATTAAGGCTGGGTTCAGATGGAGTTTTTTCCATGTGGAAAATCTGCCTCAAAATTCCGTTTGGAAGTTTGAGGCAGATTTTCCTCTGCCTGCACGCCGATTTTCGCGCCGTTTTTCGCCCGCGGCCATTGTGCGTCGTGGGCATAAAACGCAGCGAAATAAGCTTTTTCTGCCTGCCATTGATGACAATGGGATGTCTGAGGCGTAAACGCGTGAAGATAGAGCATGTCCCTTCTTTTTCCCGCGAGCCGGTTTCTCTTCTCGCGGGAAAAAAAGCGCCTCCGCCTCCTATTGAAATCAATGGGAAGCATTTTCGACTGTTTTTTGGAGCATTTTCTGGCGCTTTTTCCGCGTCGAAAAACTCTGTGTGAACCCAGCCCAAGGCGTCATAAACACGACCGTGGATTATTTTTTTTAAATAAAAAATACAATAATAATAATAATAATAATAATATTGAACCAATACATCATTTTATACTGATGAGGAATACAGACAAATTGATCTCTGTGTTGGTCGCTGTACTGGTTCCATACTGATTCTGATTTGCTCCATACGCCGTCTGACAGAGAAAGGCACTATGGGGGAAACGGCTTTCATATGGGATCTGATGAATTATGCTGAATTTTGTTTTTACATAGATTGTACAAAGAAACCGCACCAGCGAAATACACGTCATTGTACATAAACTCATAGACTAACATTAGCTGCGTATTTGGGGTCTCACTGCGCTGTCTTCCTGAACATTATAAAGGGGCTGTCTCATCAAAACCACTTCTATCCATATGCCCTGAGGTTCCAGCGGCGAGACCCGTGGCGATCCGCTGATCATATGGGCGACTTTTTATCGGTAAGGTTTACTTGATAAAACAATCCTTTAACTATGACCGTTCCATAATCCAGAACGTCTGATAATCTGGCAGCTGTGAGATTTTGTTAGTATCCTATTGAATGATTTTTACTGTATGATTATTGTTCAAACGATAATTCCATATCCCACGCAGATAATGGTGGGATGCGTCACACAATACCTCCTCCCCTGAATTTACAGCACCCAGGTGTCACATTGATATATATGCCTCTATTCATATGATGCCCATGACCATGCAGCAGAGCTGTGCCAATCACCTGCTGTAGAATCAGATGTGCGGCTGGGGAGTAAGGTGCATAATAATCTGCAGGAAAAGTCTTATCAGCCTTGTTGAGTGTAATAAATGGAATAAACTGGGTACTCACCAATACTTTTCTCTCCACTAGACGGCGTTCACAATCTCTCTCTTTTCTCACTCTCACTCTCATTCTATTTCTTTGTGACATCATCGCTTTGTGACATCATCGCTTTGTGACATGGGAGTTGAGGCCACTGTGATGTAAGTGTTAATAAACAATGGGGCTCAGTTAAATGACTACTGTACAATAATGTGATCTGCCCTCTTATATAACCTGTGTCACTAGTAACAAACAGCCTCTATCTGTATCAATGCTTTCTGACCTGTGGCTATCCAGCTACTATGAAACTACAACTCCCAGCATGTACTGACAGTTTGCACCACATTCCTCCATGTATATGTATGTGCTGCGCCATGTGTCCTATCTTTGTACATATAATACTATATATTATTACACATTTGTCATTCTACACCATCTCTCCTCCTTCTAGTCCAGTTATTTATACCTATACAGTAGATAAACCCAAGGCATCCACCACCTGGGGGCCTCTACCGTCACCCCCTCACACATGACATTAACCCCTTCAGGACGCAGCCTGTTTTGGCCTTCAGGGCGCAGCCAATTTTTTCAAATCTGACATGTTTCACTTTATGTGGTAATAACTTCAGAATGCTTTTACCTATCCAAGCGATTCTGAGATTGTTTTCTCGTGACACATTGGACTTTATGTTACTGGCAAAATTTGCTCGATACATTCAGTATTTAATTGTGAAAAACACCAAAATTTAGCGAAAAATTAGCATTTTTCTAAATTTATATGTATCTTCTTGTAAGACACATAGTAATACCACACAAAATTGTTACTAATTAACATCACCCATATGTCTACTTTAGATTGCCATTGTTTTTTGAACATCGTTTTATTTTTCTATGACATCACAAGGCTTAGAACTTTAGCAGCAATTTCTTACATTTTCAAGAAACTTTCAAAAGGCTATTTTTACAGGGACCAGTTCAGTCATGAAGCGGATTTTAGGGCCTTATATATTAGAAACCCTCGATAAGTCACCCCATTTTAAAAACATTACCCCTCAAAGTATTCAAAATAGCATTTAGAAAGTTTCTTAACCCTTTAGATGTTTCACAGGAATTAAGGCAAAGTAGACGTGAAATTTTCAAATTTCTTTTTTTTTTTTGCAGAAATTCATTTTTCATCAATTTTTTTTATAACACAGAAAGTTTTACCAGACAAACGCAACTCAATATCTATTGCCCAGATTCTGCCGTTTTTAGAAATACCCCACATGTGGCCCTATTGTGGTTATTGACTGAAGCACAGGCCTCAGAAACAAAGGAACACCTAGAGGATTTTGGGGCCTCCTTTTTATTAGAAAATATTTTAGGCACCATGTCAGGTTTGAAAGGCTCTTGCTGTGCCAAAACAGTGGAAATCCCCCAAAAGTGACCCCATTTTGGAAACTATACCCCTTATCTAGGGGTATAGTGAGCATTTTGACCCCACAGGTTTGCAGAAATTATTGGAAGTAGGCCGTGAAAATGAAAATCTACATTCTTTCAAAGAAAATGTAGGTTTAGCTAATTTTTTCTAATTTCCACAAGGACTAAAAGGAGAAAATGCACCACTACATTTGTAAAGCAATTTCTCCCGAGTAAAACAATACCCCACATGTGGTAATAAACGGCTGTTTGGACAAACGGCACGGCTTAGAAGGGAAAGAGCGCCATTTGGCTTTTGGAGCTCAAATTTAGCAGCAACAATAAAGGAATAAAAGAACCCCAACATTCGTAAAGCAACTTCTCTGGGGTACGGCAATACCCCATTTGTGGTCATAAACTACTGTTTGGGCACACGGCAAGGATCAGAAGAGAAGGAGCGCCATTTGGCTTTTGGAACAAAGATTTTGCTGGATTGGTTTCTTGACACCATGTCACTTTTGCAAAGCTCCTAAGGTACCAGTACAGTGGAAACTCCCCAAAAGTGACTCGATTCACGAAACTACACCCCTTGAGGAATTCATCTAGGGGTGTAGTAAGCATTTTGACCCCACAGGTGTTTCATAGATTTTTTTTAGAATTGGGCAGTGAAAATAAAAAAAAGACGTAGTTTTAGCTGGAAATTTTTCATTTTCTCAACAAATAAATGAAAAAAAGCACCCCAACACTTGTAAAGCAACTTCTCCTGTGTACGGCAATACCACATATGTGATCATAAACTGCTGTTTGTGTAAAGGATTTGCCTGACACAGCTTCTGTGTCAACGCCCGTGGTTAATCAGCCTGCAGCTGTTTCTAGGTCTGCTAGAGTGACTCGATCTGCTACCACTCAGGCTGGTAGGCTGAGGAGTGGGAGAGCCTATCGCAGCCTGGCCAGATGGTTCTAGCTCCCACCCTTGGTCTACTTATACCTTCATTTGGTGCTTGTCCTTTGCCTGTGAATCCCTTGTCTCCTGGCTCTGCTGTTCCTGCTGTTACCATTGACCTCTGCTTCATTTTGACCCCGGCTTGACGGACTATTCTCCTGCTCTGCATTTGTTACCACATACACTCCTGGTTTGACTCGGCTCGTCCACTACTCTGTTGCTCACGGTGTTGCCGTGGGCAACTGCTCCACTTCTCCTTGCTTCTGTGTACCCTTGTCTTGTTTGTCTGTCGTGCACATATTGAGCGTAGGGACCGTCGCCCAGTTGTACGCCGTCGCCTAGGACGGGCTGTGCAAGTAGGCAGGGACTGAGTGGCGGGTAGATTAGGGCTCACCTGTCTGTCTCCCTATCCGGACATTACAGTTTGGGCACAGAGTAGGGCTCAGAAGGGAAGGAGCGCCATTTGGCTTTTGGAGTACAGATTTTGCTGGATTGGTTTCTGGGCGCTATGTGGCATTTGCAAAGTCCCTGTGGGACCAAAACAGTGGATCCCCCCAGAAGTGACCCCATTTTGGAAATTACACCCCTCAAGGTATTCACCTAGGGGTGTAGTGAGCATATTAACCCCACAGGTGATTGGCAGAAATTGGTGTGCACTATGTTGCAGAGTGAAAATTGGATTTTTTCCATAGATATGCCAATATGTGGTGCCCAGCTTGTGCCACCATAACAAGACAGCTCTCTAATTATTATGCTGTGTTTCCCAGTTTTAGAAACACCCTACGCGTTGCCCTAATCTGTTGCCTGGACATTCGACCAGGCTCAGGAGTGAAAGTATACCATGTAAAATTAAGGCCTAATTTGGCAATTTACAAAGTATTGGATCACAATTGCAGAGGCTCTGATGTGAAATAATAAAAGAAACTGCTGAGAAGTGACCCCATTTTGGAAACTGCACCCCTCAATGCATTTATTAAGGGGTGCAGTGAGCATTTTCACCCCACAGGCCTTTTCCATAAATGAATGCGCTGCAGAAGGTGCAAAGTAAAAATGTAAATTTTTCCCTAGATATGCCATTTTAGTGGGAAATATGTCGTGCCCAGCTTATGCCACTGGAGACACACACCCCAAAAATTGTTAAAAGGGTTCTCCCGGGTATGGCGATGCCATTTATGTGGAAGTAAACTGCTGTTTGGGCAGACTATAGGGTTCAGAAGGGAGGTAGCGCCATTTGGCTTTTGGAGCGTGGAGTTTGCTTGGTAGTAGTTTTGTTTAGAGTCTTACTGGTGTTTCTGTTTATAATGTGGGGGTACATGTAAGCCGGGCGGAGTATATAAGGGGCATAGTCAGGTGGTATAATAATGGGGTAAAAAATAAAAAAATCCATAGATGTGTGTTACGCTGTGACACAATCCTTTCTGCACAGGCCGGTGTCGCACTAATAAATGGTCCTTACTTATCCCCCTTTTGGTCCACAAACGGCATCTTTGCAGTTTGAGGAATTTTGCTGGGAAGTGTTGTCCTGGTATAATACGGGCACCCTCACTTCCAGTAGATATGATTGGGCCCTCCCCTTCCTGGTTCCCTAATTTTAGGGGCCTTGATAATTCACCACTTGAAACAGAAGAAATGTTCCCCTCGGGTCGGCACAACTGCATATTTTTTCTTTCCTGACTTATTGGAGCCTTAACTAATTTTATTTTTTCATAGATGTAGTGGTATGAGGGCTGTTTTTTTTTGCGGAATGAGCTGTAGTTTTTATTGATACCATTTTGGGGCACATACGACTTTTTGATCAATTGTTTTCCTTTTTTTTTTGGGAGGCAAGGTGACCAAAAAACAGCAATTCTGGCATATGTTTTTAGTTCTTTTTATACAGCGTTCACCACGCGTTATAAATGACATGTTACCTTTATTCTGCGGGTCAGTCCGATTCCGGTGATACCTAATTTATAGGACTTTCTTATGTTTTACAACTTTTTGCACAATAAAATAACTTTTGTAAAGAGGATGGATTTTTTCTGTCGCCAAGTTGTTAGAGCCATAATTTTTTCGTAGACGGAGCTGTATGAGGGCTTGTTTTTAGCGAGACGAGTTATAGTTTTTATAGGTTCCATTTTTGGGTACATGCGACTTTTTGATCACCTTTTATTTCAATTTTTGGAAGACAAAGTGACCAAAAAATAGCAATTATGTCAGTATTTTTTAGGGTTTTTTTTACGCCGTTTACTGTGCGGAATAAATAACTTAATATTTTTATAGTTAAATATGTATGGCTTTATTATTTTTTTCAATAATAAATGACTTATAAGTTAAAAAGGGCGATTTGTGTTTTATTTTATTACTTGAAACTTTTATCGTATTTTTTACAACTTTTATTTTTACACTTTTTTTTTACACTATGCTTTAGTCCCACTAGAGGACTTGAAGGTCCAACTGTTTGTTTGATGTTCTAATACATTGCACTACCTATGTAGTGCAATGTATTAGAACTGTCAGTTGTTCACTGACAGCAAGCCGATCAGGCTCCGCCTCCGGACGGGGCCAAATCAGCTTCCGTAATGGCAGATAGGAAGCCATTGTTAGGCCTCCTGTTGCCATGGGAGCAGTCTGCCGATTTCATACAAAGGGCTCTGGCTTTGGATAAGGTTGCGCCCCTTATCCTCTGGGTCACATCACCACGCTACTGAAACACGGGTAAGCACACTATGGAGGTTTTGTCGGGTCTTACATACATTTATTACATTGGTTATGCTTATTGGGTGTAAGCTCCTATTTTGAGCCCTTCACTTATCCTGACATATACCTATCCACATGGATAGATCCCATATCTGCAGAAAGGTAGAGTCAGCTGCAGGAACCTGGGACATAGTAGAGACAGGAAGAGGTATTCGAGGATGTTGGCCGTAGATGATGAAGAACGGACTGGAGGTGGTGGACTTACTAGTATGGTTATTATAGGAGAACTCAGCCCACGGGAGAAGCTGCACCCAGTCATCATGCCGTCTGGAGACAAAGTGACACAGATAGTTCTCCATAATCTGGTTAACCCTCTCGACTTGACCATTGGACTGGGGATGGTAGGCTGAGGAGAAGTCCAACTTTACACCGAGGAGACCGCAGAGTGCTCTCCAGAACGTCGAGGTGAACTGGACTCCTCAATCCGAGACAATATGCAGAGGCAAGCCGTGCAGACGGAAGATGTGTTGAACGAAGAGATCGGCCAGTCGAGCAGCAGAAGGCAGACCAGTCAGGGAAACAAAATGAGCCATTTTGGAAAATCGATCCACCACCACCCAAACCACACTGGATTCAGCAGAGAGAGGCATATCTGTGACAAAGTCCATTGCAATATGTTGAAAGAAGAGAGAAAAGAGAAAAGAGCGTGTACATTTATACTAATTACTAAAATGTTTAACAGTGCACACACAGGAATTCACTACCCGATTAAAAGTTTTTCAAATTGCAGCTCTAATAATGTGGTATATAAAATCACCTGCCCATGCCCCTTAGACTATATTGGAAAAACAACAACAGAATTCAGAAAGAGAATTTTAGAACATATAGGTGATGTGCGTCATAAAAGAGACAAACCTGTTTCCCGTCATGTACACTTGAAACATAAAGGAGATCCAAATTGTCTAAAATTTACAGTAATTGAACAACTGCGACCATCTATAAGGGGTGGAGATCTGGATAGAACTCTGCTACAAAGAGAATCCAAGTGGATCTTTAAATTGGGTACTATGGTACCAAATGGTCTAAATGAACAACTGGACTTTGGATGTTTCATCTAAATCCACTTTATATCTAATCTCCAATTATCAAATATTTCTTGATAGTATCTCTGAAAACATATTGAATTTTTTCAACCTCTGAAAATAGCTTTAAAAATATTAAGCTCAGTTTGCTATTTAAATATCCAAAGAATTTTAGCCACATGACTATTCATAAATGGATTGCCCTAAATTAAACTAAGCTTTTTTGATTATGTTCAGTTATAATGCTGTGTTCCTGGTTCATTGAGTGCTGACATGTTCATGTCGGCGCCACTGTCCCATGCACACGGCATTTGTTCCGTTCTGACACTTCCCTTCTCCTTATCCCCACCAATTACTCTCTGGCCACGCTCCTCATCTCTATGCATGGATATCTTCCATGTAACTTTCTCTAATACAGACCCGTGATGCCTGTACAGGCACACGGACCTGGTGTACGAGAAACACACTGAGGTACGTTACAGCCAATCATTGGCTGCCACGTCACTATAAGGGATGGACCCTTCAGCTTTCCCTGTCATACATCTCCTGCTTGCATTTGATCGCAACCAGGAGATGCAGTAGACGGAGGTATTTTGTGGCGGGTGTCCTCGGCGCGGCTGCTCGCACAGCCGTGGCATGATTTTCATGCCAGGCGTGCGTTCAGTCGCGGGGAGGATTGACCTGTCACATTAAATACACGCCTCCCTTGATACGTCACAAGGGGGTGTGTTAGGTTGGGCGGGTCAGGGGAAATAATCTAGTACAAAAAGCAGGGATTCCCTCAGTACACTGACGGCACACGCCAGGGACAGGCGTTCTTTGTTTACCTCCTACCAGGAAGGATATAATCGTTGCCACTGCAAGATTGTTCTAACTTAAGGATTCCTTTTGCCACTGCAAACTTGCTCCAACTGTTGAGCTTTCCCTCGTGCAAGAAATGACAGCTGAGCAGCATATTGAAAACAACTGCTTCTCTGTTTCAACATGCTCTAAATTATTGAGCACTCCTCTCCATAAAGATTGACAGCTACATTTCAAGCAGCAAGCCCTGACCTTGGACATCACTGCTTCATCGACCTATCTCCTCTGAGGAATTGCCTGGTCAGCAGGAAACGCGTAGGGAGAATTACCTGTCGTTTTCCACCATCCAAGAGAGGATATAATATATTTTGCTGGACACATTGACGTGGAGGACTACTAACCAAAAAATACGGGGTAGGCGGGCAATCGCCCCATTGTTGTTTTTTACATTTTTTCCACATGTGATCCAAAAATCAAGCACTATTCATATTAGGAAACCTTATAAAAGGCGGACTGATTCATTGCTGTCAACAGAAATCTTGACAATATTCTGAAATGATGGAAAATAACTAAATATCTGTATGCAGTATTGGCAGATAGGATCCTCATGTTATTTTACATGTTTATTCATTTATTTTTATCTATATCAGTAAAAGTTATATTTTAGTACTCCGGATCTATTCTTTCTTTATTCTGATACTACGGAGAAGTGAATTTATAATTATCCAGGTGGGGGATATACAATACCACGAAAATTTATTGAATTTATATAAGGATATGGCAAATTTCATTACGAATCCTATCAACACAGAGGCTTGGCTACACCAGGCCAAGGATGTTCTTTCAGAGAAAGAGTTCTCCCAGAAGAAGTTCACACCATCTTTGAAATCAGCATTTTCCGAATTATTAAAATGTTATAAAGAACAAGCTACCCTTGTTCCGAGGGGTCTGAGAATCTTACTTACACCTGCAGTTAGACTCCAGACTCTGGAATTAATGCACAAATGGGAAACTGAAGCAACCAACAGCTCCTTGAGACTAATTCAGATCCTATTGGATGAATAAAAACGTATCCTGGACATCACTACAAAAAATCTGAAAGAACAGATTGAAATTGTCCTTAAATTTAAATCTGAACCAGAATACACTGCGAAAGAATTGATCTTACAAAATACCTTTGAGAAATTTCAATTTAATCTTACAGAAAGAAAGCACAACCAGTTCGTTCGGGATCTGCAAGATTTCAAAGATAATAAAACATATACATTTGAAGTAAAAAAAAGAAGATCCAGAATCGAAACAGATCAATCTTCATCTGATATGGACCATACAGACCAAGAATCAAACTACCAGAGCTGGTCAAGAAATAATAGAGGAATAAATCCCAGTAGATTTGGAAGGGGCAGATATTCCCAAAGAGATAGAAACCCTCATAGACGATGGGACTTTGTACAAAATTCAGGTATCTCCAACTTTGTGGGAGCAAGTCAAAATCCTGGACCCAATGCAGAAATTTCTCCTTTTTTAGACAGGGAGGAAACGAGAACTCCCTACCAGCTACGAAACAAACTAAACAGCCGCAAATAAATAAAAAAGAGCTCACGGTTATTAATTTATCTAAAAGAGAACTTTCTGACATTGAGACCTCCATTCTCACTAGAGGCTTATCTTTTGTACCAACAACAGGATTCGACATATTTAATTGGGTGAAAGACATCAATCTGTTTACGAGAAAATTAAAATGGCACAAATTATTCAGTTTAAAAGATAAAAAAGAATGTTCCGAGTTGGGAATTACACTCGAAGAATTACCGCACGCAAGAGACCTAGCAAATTTATTGGCCTCAAATGACAAACAAAGAGGGACAGGTCCATTCACGAATTGCAAACTTAAAAGTCAGAAAATGCCCCCAATAGGAGAGACGTCAGTTATTGACGTATTCCAGGATCTGGTCATTAATGACCTAATGAAGATCAATATACATAAAAAGTTCACTAATCTAACCAGAAATGACAATAACGCATTGATTGCTCTAGCAAGGGATGATAATATAGTGATCAAGACATCAGACAAGGGGGGCAACGTGGTAATACTGGATAAAAATAAATATATCGAAATGTGCCATAGTATCTTGAATGATCCCATCAGTTACGAGATCTTAACAGAAGACCCCACATCCAAATTTAAAAGAGACCTTTTCAAAATATTAAATGAAGCAATGAAGAACAATCTCATCAGTGAGCATGAATTCAAATTCATGATGATTGAAAAACCCAGGACCCCCACATTCTATGCTCTCCCCAAGATACATAAGGGTACTAATCCCCTGAAGGGGCGCCCTATAGTCTCCGGTATCTTGGGTCTGACACAGAATGTGGGGGTCTATTTAGATAGGGTTCTAAGAGGATTTGTAGAAACACTACCCTCCTATACAAGGGATATAATGGATTTGCTCTCTAAAATTGATGGTTTACCAATTGAGTCTGGTACTGCTTTATGCAGTATAGATGTGGAAGCCCTATACTCATCCATTCCTCACGAAATGGGACTTAGGGCTGTACATCACTTTTTAGACACCAGAGGAATACACCATAGGGACCATAACGCGCTCACCTTGAAATTATTGGAGTTTGTTCTAACAAAAAATTATTTTTTATTTAATGGACGAATGTACCACCAACTCAGGGGCACTGCCATGGGCAATTCATGTGCTCCTACATATGCCAATTTGTTCCAGGGTTGGTGGGAAGAAACCATTATATTCACTGATGAACGTTGTTTACAGAATCTTCCAATTTCAATGTGGGCGCGTTACATAGACGACATTTTTGTCTTGTGGACCGGCCCCCTTGACATATTCAGAGAATTTGTTCAGTCCATAAATCAGAACAACATAGGAATTAAATTTACCTTTGAAACTGATCAGAATTCCTTACCCTTTTTGGATGTACATATTTTCATAGATGGCGGTGGCAAAATAAAAACTTCGATTTATAGGAAACCCACAGCCACTAATAGCCTCTTGCGGTGGGAGAGTTACCATCCCCTACCGCTTAAAAAAGGCATACCCAAGGGCCAATATCTTCGTCTTAGAAGAAATTGTTCTGACCCGCATGATTTTGAAGTAAAGGCTAGGGACCTAAAGGCTAGATTTATTGAGAGAGGCTACCCATCTAGAATTTTGAAAGAATCATTCAAACATGCATATTCATTAAAAAGGGAGGAATTACTTATACCTAAAAAGAAAGAAACTACACAACAACCTATACGATTAATAGGTACATTTCATATGGCAAATTACACGATCAGGAGTATATTAGATAAACATTGGAGAATTCTCCAGATGGATACAGATCTTAGGGGGATAGTAACACCTAGAGCACAAGTTACATACCGAAAAGGTAGAAGTATCGGGGACCAACTAATGCATAGCCATTTAGAAACCACAAAAAAAGAAGGATGCTGGCTAGATCGTAAAATAAATGGATCCTTTAGATGTGGGCACTGTAGAGCGTGTACATTTATACTAATTACTAAAATGTTTAACAGTGCACACACAGGAATTCACTACCCAATTAAAAGTTTTTCAAATTGCAGCTCTAATAATGTGGTATATAAAATCACCTGCCCATGCCCCTTAGACTATATTGGAGAAACAACAAGAGAATTCAGAAAGAGAATTTTAGAACATATAGGTGATGTGCGTCATAAAAGAGACAACCCTGTTTCCCGTCATGTACACTTGAAACATAAAGGAGATCCAAATTGTCTAAAATTTATAGTAATTGAACAACTGCGACCATCTATAAGGGGTGGAGATCTGGATAGAACTCTGCTACAAAGAGAATCCAAGTGGATCTTTAAATTGGGTACTATGGTACCAAATGGTCTAAATGAACAACTGGACTTTGGATGTTTCATCTAAATCCACTTTATATCTAATCTCCAATTATCAAATATTTCTTGATAGTATCTCTGAAAACATATTGAATTTTTTCAACCTCTGAAAATAGCTTTAAAAATATTAAGCTCAGTTTGCTATTTAAATATCCAAAGAATTTTAGCCACATGACTATTCATAAATGGATTGCCCTAAATTAAACTCAGCTTTTTTGATTATGTTCAGTTATAATGCTGTGTTCCTGGTTCATTGAGTGCTGACATGTTCATGTCGGCGCCACTGTCCCATGCACACGGCATTTGTTCCGTTCTGACACTTCCCTTCTCCTTATCCCCACCAATTACTCTCTGGCCACGCTCCTCATTTCTATGCATGGATATCTTCCATGTAACTTTCTCTAATACAGACCCGTGATGCCTGTACAGGCACACGGACCTGGTGTACGAGAAACACACTGAGGTACGTTACAGCCAATCATTGGCTGCCACGTCACTATAAGGGATGGACCCTTCAGCTTTCCCTGTCATACATCTCCTGCTTGCATTTGATCGCAACCAGGAGATGCAGTAACATCTCCAGTAAATTGACCTGGGTGAGTTAGCCGGAGGTATTTTGTGGCGGGTGTCCTCGGCGAGGCTGCTCGCACAGCCGTGGCATGATTTTCATGCCCGGCGTGCGTTCAGTCGCGGGGAGGTTTGACCTGTCACATTAAATACACGCCTCCCTTGATACGTCACAAGGGTGGTGTGTTAGGTTGGGCGGGTCAGGGGAAATAATCTAGTACAAAAAGCAGGGATTCCCTCAGTACACTGACGGCACACGCCACGGACAGGCGTTCTTTGTTTACCTCCTACCAGGAAGGATATAATCGTTGCCACTGCAAGATTGTTCTAACTTAAGGATTCCTTTTGCCACTGCAAACTTGCTCCAACTGTTGAGCTTTCCCTCGTGCAAGAAATGACATCTGAGCAGCATATTGAAAACAACTGCTTCTCTGTTTCAACATGCTCTAAATTATTGAGCACTCCTCTCCATAAAGATTGACAGCTACATTTCAAGCAGCAAGCCCTGACCTTGGACATCACTGCTTCATCGACCTATCTCCTCTGAGGAATTGCCTGGTCAGCAGGAAACGCGTAGGGAGAATTACCTGTCGTTTTCCACTATCCAAGAGAGGATATAATATATTTTGCTGGACACATTGACGTGGAGGACTGTCACTAACCAAAAAATACGGGGTAGGAGGGCAATCGCCCCATTGTTGTTTTTTACATTTTTTCCACATGTGATCCAAAAATCAAGCACTATTCATATTAGAAAACCTTATAAAAGGCGGACTGATTCATTGCTGTCAACAGAAATCTTGACAATATTCCGAAATGATGGAAAATAACTAAATATCTGTATGCAGTATTGGCAGATAGGATCCTCATGTTATTTTACATGTTTATTCATTTATTTTTATCTATATCAGTAAAAGTTATATTTTAGTACTCCGGATCTATTCTTTCTTTATTCTGATACTACGGAGAAGTGAATTTATAATTATCCAGGTGGGGGATATACAATACCACGAAAATTCATTGCAATATGTTGCCAGGGGGCATCAGGCACAGGCAGTGGTTGGAGCAGACCAGCTGGTCTGGAGTGAGCAACTTTATTTGCTGCGCATACAGTACAGGAGGAGACAAGTCCATGACGTCTTTGGGCAGTGTGGGCCACCAGAACTGATGGACAATTAGGTCTCGGATCTTACGGGCACCCGCGTGACCTGCCAGCTTGGCACTGTGACCCCAGTGAAGGATTCTTCCTCTGTCTGCCAGACGTACAAAAGTCCCTGCCGGCGGAATGTCTCTAACTTGCAGAGGGTTAATAGAGAAGATGCAGGAAGAGTCAATAATATTCTGTGGGGACTCCAGTGTCCTCTGTCTCAAACGACCTAGACAAGGCATCAGCCCTCACATTGTTGTCAGCAGGTCGGTACTGGAGTTCGAACTGGAACCGGGCAAAGAACAGCGACCACCTGGCTTGACGAGGATTCAGCCGTTGAGCTGTCTGAAGATAGGTAAGGTTCTTGTGGTCCGTGAAGACCAGGGTAGGATAAGCGGTGCCTTAGAGTAGGTGTTTCCACTCCTGCAGGGCCAGCTTGATGGCCAGTAACTCCCAATCCCCAATCGAGTAGTTGCGCTCTGCGGGAGAAAACAGCTTATAGTAGTAGCCACATACCACAGTTTTGCTTTTCGAACCTCTCTGGAACAAAAGTGCGCGAGCACCAATGGAGGAAACATCCACCTCTAACGAAAACTGTAGGGATACATCAGGATGATGAAGAATAGAGGCTGACGTGAAGGCCTTTTTTAAGGTTTGAATGCGGCTTCTGCTTCCGGAGTCCACACCTTGGCATTCATGCCCTTTTTGGTGAGGGTAAAGATGGGAGCGGTCAATGAAGAGAAGTTGGGAATGAACAGCCGGTAGAAGTTGGCGAATCCCAGGAAGCATTGTATGGCCCTTAAGCCTTGGGGGCGTGGCCATTCCAGGACAGCCTTTACCTTCTCAGGGTCCATTTTGAGGCCCTGATCAGAGATGATATAGCCCAGGAAGGGTAGAGACTTTCTTTCAAACACGCACCTCTCCAGTTTGGCATAAAGATGATTCTCCCTTAATCAAAGCAAAACCTGGCAGACATGACTCTGATGGGTTACAGGATCTTGGGAAAAAAATCAAAATGTCACTGAGATACACCACAATACAGACATAGAGGAGATCACGAAAAATGTAATTGACAAATTCTTGAAACACCGCGGGGGCGTTACATAGGCCGAAGGGCGTGACCAGGTATACGTAGTGCCCATCGCGTGTATTAAATGCAGTCTTCCACTCGTCACTCTGACGAATCAGAATTCGATTGTAGGCCCCCGCAGGTCTAGTTTAGAAAAAAAATGTGCCCCCCGTATGCGATCAAACAGTTCAGAAATCAAAGGCAATGGGTATCTGTTCTTCACCGTGATCTGGTTGAGACCCCGGTAGTCAATGCAGGGTCGGAGGGATCCATCTTTTTTCTTGACAAAGAAAAACCCGGCTCCGGCCGGGGATGAGGATTTACGTATGAAGCCCCTCTCCAGATTCTCCTTAATGTAGGCCGACATAGACTGGGTTTCAGGTAAGGAGAGAGGGTATACTCTACCGCGAGGAGGGGACGAATCAGGAACCAAGTCAATAGGACAATCATATGCTTGATGTGGTGGCAACATCTCTGCTTCCTTCTTGTCGAAGACATCTGAGAACAGAGAGTAACAAGGAGGCTACCCTGCCAATGACTGATGCGGAGGAGACTGAGGCGGATGGATATGCCCCAGGCAGCGGTTGAGACACTTGGGACCCTACTGGAGAACTTCTCCGGAGTTCCAATCCAGGACAGGGGCGTGTAGACGGAGCCAAGGCAAACCCAGCAGCACGGGGTTGACGGCCTTGGGCAGGACAAACAGGGAGATGAGCTCAGAGTGAAGGGCTCCCACTTGAAGCCTCAACGGCTTGGTCACAGACAAAATTGGGTCAGGCAGCGGCAGTCCATCTACCGAGGCAACAATCAATGGCCTTTCCAGCAGAACAGTGGGCAAATTAAGAAGATCCACAAGGTCTTGGCAGATGAAATTGGTTGCAGAGCCAGAGTCCAGGTAGGCAGAGACCGGATGGAGCCACTCGCCAGCAACGATGGTCACAGGAATGAACAGTTTGGAAGAGAGTTCTCTATTAAACGCTGTATCGCCCAGGGTTGTCTCTCCAACCAATACTAGGCGTTGTTTTTTTGGGCTTCTGGGGACACAGACGCACGACATGGCCAGCGAGGCCGCAATATAGACAGAGTCCCGAGGTGCGCCTGCGCTGTATCTCCTGAACTGACAGTTTAAGCCGATCCACCTGCATCAGGACCTTGGGTGGAGCAGTAGAAGAAGGCAAGAGGGGTTGCTGGAAGTTGGGCGCCAGTCTAGGAAGCCGTCTCTCTTGTCAAACTTCTTGAGATCTCTCTCTCAGCCTTATGTCCACTCGAGTAGCAAGTAGAATCAGGTTGTCCAAGGTAGATGGTAGATCCCGAGCAGCAAGTTTGTCCTTGATCTCGGATGATAGGCCATACCAGAAGGATGCGAAGGTTCAGCATAGCAGTGGCTGCCAACGAGATTCGTCCAGGCTCCTCTAACACCATACGGAATAACCGTACGAACCCCTGGAAGTCTTGTGTCTCGGGTCCCTGTCGTTCCCAGATTGGGTTCGCCCACGCCAGGGCCTTGCCGGCAAGTACTGAAATAATGAAGCCGATCCTGGCTCCGTCTGAAGGAAATGCTCTGGCGTGCAGGGTAAAGTGGATATGACACTGGTTAAGAAATCCCCTGCACGTACTTGCATCTCCATGGAATCAAGGCGGCAATGGCAGCGAGAACCGAGGATCAAAACCGGAGCTGCCAGGGGGTATAGCCGGAGGATCAATCGGAGGAGCTTGAACAGGAGCAGAGATGGAAGCAGCTAGCGCCCGTAGCTGTTGTGCCATGGAGTCTACTGCCATAAGAAGTTGATCCTGTCATATTTGCAGTTCCTGCAGGTCCGCCTGCATGGCTTGGGAGGGTGACAGGCCCATGAATTTACCAGCGGGATCCATGGCCTGAGCGTACTGTCACGACGCATGGTGTGGACCCACTGGGCCGTAGCGCGTAGCGGGATAGCAGCTGGCCAAACAGGTACAATACAAAGTCTATAGTCCGGAAAGGGTACCTTAGACAATGTAGACAGTGGCGGTGATTCAGACTAAAGAAGAGGCTCCGGCAGTAGACAGACACCCGGCGGGTGTGACACAATGGATGCAGCGGAAGACACAACTGGACTCCAACTCTGGACGGCACAGAGGCACGGTAAGGCTGGGTTCACACACCCTATTTACGTATGTAATTCGGCCGTTTTAACCTCTAATTACGTACGAAAATTCGGCTCCAAAGCGTCTGCAAACATCTGCCCATTCATTTGAATGGGTTTTACGATGTACTGTGCCGACGGTCATTTTTTTTACGCGCCGCTGTCAAAAGACGACGCGTAAAAAAGACACCCGCGTCAAAGAAGTGCATGTCACTTCTTGGGATGTAATTGGAGCCATTTTCCATTGACTCCATAGAAAAACAGCTCCAATCACGTCCGTAATGGACAATGCGAAAAACGCCTGCACATGCCATTACGTCTGAAATTCAGGAGCTGTTTTCTCCTGAAAACAGCTCCGTAATTTCAGGCGTATCGGACGTGCACGTGTGAACATACCCTAAGACAGGATACAGGATACAGGCAGCAGGAACAAGTAACACTGAAAATTGGAAAACACTAGGAGACCATTTGCAAGACAAACTTTAGGTACACAACAACGCTCAGGCAATGATCAAGAGGGCAGAGCCCTTTTTTATAGTCCAGCAGCATTCTGGGCTAATTGAAGATTTCCTGCAATTCTGCGTGCACTGGCCCTTTAAGGCCTGCGAGAGACAGTCTCCGAACCAGGAAGTGAGTGCCGATGTCTCTCTGGAGGGAGAACTCATGCGTCCATGGCCGCGGCCGTCAGAGGGTAAGTCAGAACGACGGGCCGCGACCATAGACATTAAAATCATCATCCCCTTTATAATTTAATTCTAGTGATTCCCATTAGGATATTTCCCCCTCAGTAACATACAGCAGGAAACAAACAAAATAAGACAAAAAAACACATACATCTCCCTCCCCCCCACCCCTCCACGAATGAATACATCCAACCTCCTATTGCAACCAGCTTCCCCACAACTCCTCAAACTCTACCTATGTTTGCAAGGTAGTAGATTTTTTTCGTATTGTAGCATCCTCCTCACATATTTCCTCCAGCAATTTCCCGTAGGTGGATCCTGCTTGATCCATTTAAACATAATGGTCTTTCGCGCCCAATATGGCAGTTTCAATAAGACTTATTTCTTAATATCCCCTGTACCCTTAAATCCATCATAACCGAATATGCAAATAACCGGATCCCAGGGGATTTTAACCCCATATCGCTCTACAATTTCTTTAAAGAGGCTCTGTCACCAGATTTTGCAACCCCTATCTCCTATTGCAGCAGATCGGCGCTGCAATGTAGATAAGAGTAACGTTTTTGTTTTTTTTTAAAAACTAGCATTTTTGGCCAAGTTATGACCATTTTTATATTTATGCAAATGAGGCTTTCTAAAGTACAACTGGGCGTGTTTAAAGTAAAAGTACAACTGGGCGTGTATTATGTGCGTACATCTGGGCGTTTTTACTTCTTTTACTAGCTGGGCGTTATGAATGGGAGTGTATGATGCTGACGAATCAGCATCATCCACTTCTCTTCGTTAACACTCAGCTTCTGGCAGTGCACAGACACAGCGTGTTCTCGAGAGATCACGCTGTGACGTCACTCACTTCCTGCCCCAGGTCCTGCATCGTGTCGGACGAGCGAGGACACATCGGCACCAGAGGCTACAGTTGATTCTGCAGCAGCATCAGCATTTGCAGGTAAGTAGCTACATCGACTTACCTGCAAACGCCGATGCTGCTGCAGAATCAAATGTAGCCTCTGGTGCCGATGTGTCCTCGCTCGTCCGACACGATGCAGGACCTGGGGCAGGAAGTTAGTGACGTCACAGCGTGATCTCTCGAGAACACGCTGTGTCTGTGCACTGCCAGAAGCTGGGTTTTAACGAAGAGAAGTGGATGATGCTGATTCGTCAGCATCATACACTCCCATTCATAACGCCCAGCTAGTAAAAGAAGTAAAAACGCCCAGATGTACGCACATAATACACGCCCAGTTGTACTTTTACTTTAAACACGCCCAGTTGTACTTTAGAAAGCCTCATTTGCATAAATATAAAAATGGTCATAACTTGGCCAAAAATACTCGTTTTTTAAAAAAAAAAACGTTACTCTTATCTACATTGCAGCGCCGATCTTCTGCAATAGGAGATAGGGGTTGCCAAATCTGGTGACAGAGCCTCTTTAAGGATATACTCCCAGAATCTCTTTATTTAGGGACATGACCACAACATATGGATTACGTCTGCCTCTTCCCCTGCACATTTAGGACAGTTTGCTTTCCAATCTTTAAACATTTTAGCCGACCTATATGGTGAATAATGCGCCCTATTAACAATGAGGAGTTGTGTGACCCTAAGCTGAGGTCCATGAGATCGTTGAGTAATATTTCCAAGTATTCTCTTCTATTGGAGCTCTTCTATCTCCCCCATGTCTTGTATCCATCTCACCTGAGCAGGGATTACAATAGTTCGACTCTTTTTATCACTTATTACTTTATATATGTTTGAGAGTCTCCCTTTCCTACCACATTACTCTATTCCCAACATCAAGGTTACTAATGGGTTCTCCTCCAACTCCTCGGTCATTTCCCTCCATTTATGACCAAGTGCAGGTCTGAGCTGTAGAAAACCATAATCTATCTTTCTCCTCGAGTCCATATTCCCTAGTTAGCTCATGGAACAATTTTAGTCCTCCTTTTTTTAAGGATCTGTCCTAATTTATATATCCCCTTCTGCTTCCAAAACGTATACTCATTAGAGCTTCCAGTCTCTTAGCTACCACTTTCCATACCATAGTGTACATGTACAAAGTGGGAAACTCAATCCTGTATCTTTTCCCCATTCAAGAATTTCAAGCGTGTTATAATTCTGCCAGAATGGGAATCTATATCCTAGGGCCCTAACCCAAATATTATACATTTTTGTATAAATAATCTTATTAACTTGCACAGAGAAAAACAGTCTCTCATTGCTGGAATTGCCAAACCACCCCTATCAACTGGTTTCCTCAGCTGTTCAAGTTTTATTCTAGGAGGTTTCCCCCTCCAAACCATCTCTGAGAACAAACTATCAAAAGGTTTGTAGTGCCCCACAGCCCACTGGTTGGTAGTGCCACACAGCCCCCTGGTTGGTAGTGCCACACAGCCCACAGCCCCCTTGTAGGTAGTGCAAGGACTACGAAATTACCCTGATAGCTGGTGGGCAATAGACATTTAAAAAAGGACAACTGTGCAGGAGCACCCAAAATACCCAGCTTTCCCGGCTATCAAGTAAATGTGTGGAAATAAACTAAGATATAACTTTTATTTAGTCTAGCTAAAGGATTAATCCTTTTTTGTAGGTAGTGCCACACAGCCCACAGCCCCCTTGTAGATAGCAACCCCCTCCTTCCAGTATAGATAGCGCCACTGTAGCTCCCGGAAGCAGCGGAATCCCCATGTGGCCGGGGATTCTGCTCCTGGAGCGCTGCTTGATGTCTCTGTCCATATGTGGTCAGTGACATCAGGGGAAACTCCTGAAGCGGAATCCCCGTGCACAGCGTTGCCGACGCTGTGACCAGGGATTCCACTCCAGGAGAAGCTCCTGTCGTCTGTGTCCATGACGTCATTGGCTTCTCCTGGAGTGGAATCCCCGGTCATAGCATCTGCAACTCTGTGACCGGGGATTCCGCTTCAGGAGTTTCCCCTGATGTCACTGTCCATATATGGACACAGACATCAAGCAGTGCTCTAGGAGCAGAATCCCCGGCCACATGGGGATTCCGCTCCATCAGGGAGCTACAGTGGTGCTAGTAGATATCAGAGCAGGGAGATACCTCCCTGCTCTGCTATAGTGCAGTCGCTACTACCGCTTTAGCAGCCGCAGCAGCTGCAGGCAGCGCCACCGCCCTCATGCCCGGTGTCGCCGCTAGCAGCCGCTATGGCTGCTACAGCGGTAGCGACGGCCACTAAGTGAAGAAGCGCCTGGGCGCAAAGGCGACTGCCTAAGGCCGGCCCTGGGTGCAGTTAGTGAGCGGCACCTGACCTGCTGGTAGTTGCAACGGCGCAGGGATACACACACCTGCTGGCGCCTCTCTTGCAGTGTGGCAGCTGGCGCCCTGTGCGACCGCACTGGTCGAACGTATCTAAGGCCGGCGATGCTCCTACACCACCCTAAGTACCAGACTTTACTGCCACTGCAGGGACCCAAGTACAGACAGCAGGGCTGTCAGAAATATAATTTTTCCAGCTGTTCTTTTCTGACAGCCTTGTTGAAATAATTGCTGAACAGACAAATCTTTGTGCTCGACAATTTATTGCTGCGAGCCCCAGTTCTTTTTATGCCAGGCCATACAGGTGGCATCCCACCAACACAGCAGAAATGCTGCAATACTGGGGATTGGTCCTGAATATTGGCCTAACTAAGAAAGCATCGGTGAGGGTCTATTGGTCCACTGATGTGCTTTACCGCTGCCTCTTATACCGCACCACAATGCCCAGGGCTCGTTTTGAGGCAATTCAAAAATGTATCCACTACAATGATGATTCCCAGTGCTCCCAATTTCAACCGACACTTTAAAATTAGACCCCTTATATCTTATTTGGCCCAAAAACGTTCCTCTTCATATATTCCTAGAAGATAAATTGCCATTTATGAGTCATTGGTGCATTTCAAGTGGGGGGTGAAACTGAGGCAGTATTTTCCCAAGCGTGCCAGGTATGGCATTAAAATCGGACTACATGCATACTTTTTAAATTTATGAGGGAAGGGACTGTCACGTTGAGCCCCCAAACTGTTACATTGGTTGAAAAAAGATACAGGTCCATCAAGTTCAACCTCTCTCAATAAATTACCCCTCATTCCTTCATTGATTAATTATAACCCTCAATACCATTTGTCAGTAAATAAGCATCCAGCCTTTTTCTAAATGCTGACATAGTATCTGCCATCACTACCGCTTGGGCTAGGGCATTCCATAGCTTCACCACTCTAAAGAACCCTCTCCTATATCGATGTCTGAAACGTCTGTCTTCCACATGCAATGGGTGTCCCCTGGTCCTTTGTAGAGTCCTTGGAAACAACAGATCATGTGGTAGTTCTCTGTATTGACCACATCTATATTTATACATGTTAATAAGCCCCTCTAAGCAATGTTCCCTCTTAGTCTTGGCAGCTCCTGAGCGGGGCAGTTAGGGAGCAGGGCAAGTCTCCAGCAATGGTGGGCGATCTGATGACCAAAAGTAATACCCCCAGTAAACGCTAACATAGTAACTAAATAAGAGAATAATAAAATGTATTTTAAATTGGTTTTAATTACTTTTTTAAATACTATAATATTACAAGCACACTTGTAAAATAGAGTTATAAACACCAATTATAGGCATCAATGAAAGAAATACCTCTATTACACCACTGTCCCTGTAGATAACACCACACAGACCCCCCTGTAGATAGTGCCATGCAGACCTCCTCCGTAGATACTGCCACACAGACCCTTCTGTAGATACTGCCACGAAGACACCCATTTAATGAAGGTTGGAGGCTGATTCGAACAAACCTGTCCGGAGGAATGGTAATTTAAAATCGATGGAGTAGCCGAATCGGATGATGTTCAACACCCAAGGGTCTGAGATGGAGGAAATCCAAGCCTCTTGGAAGTGCGACAGGCAACCCCCTACAGGAATGTTCTCTGACACTGGAGGAAGGAACAGAGAAACCCTGGCATGAGAAATTAGACCTTCTCTGTCTATTGGCCCCACTAGCATGCCTAGCCGCTCTCTGAAAACTAAAGAAGCAAAACATTTTTTATAACTCAATTCCACACAATAGGACTCAATGACCAGAGAAGAAGAACACCTCTGCACTGGCTTAGGCTTCGTTCACATCTGCGCCAGGGCTCTGTTGTGACGTTCCGTCTGAGCTTTCTGTCCCACCTCTAGGACCCACACCTATCCCTAGAACGGGGCCCCCTAAACCCAGTTCTATTGGGGTCTGGAGTCTGTAGTATTGTAGGGCTCTGGTCTGGAGTCTATCGAAATGTAATAGTCTGAGGTCTGAAGTAATTTAGGGGTCTGGCCTGGGGTCTGAAATCATGTAGGTGTCTGTTCTGAGGACTGAATTAATTTAGGCCTCTGGTCTGGAGTCTAAAGTAATTTGGGGGTCTGGGGTCTAAAGTAGTTATGGGGTTTGGGGTTCTAAATTAATTTATGAATTTGGTGTTTGATTTTATTTCTGTTCTGGGGTCTGAATTTGTGTTGCAACAGAGGTTGGGGATGCCCTATAGAAGCGAGGGTCTAAAGATCTCTGGGCAACAAATTCCTCAGATATCATAAGTCATTATAGTGGTCTTGGTCAGCCCGAGAATAAAAGGAAATTGAACAACTCCAGAGTCCCTATCCTGTGTAACGTCTACAGCCACAGACAGTCATGCTTACCTGCCCCCCCAACGGCCGCAGCCATGGACAAGTAAGTGTCGGGCGGCATCTCCCTCCTGAGAAACGCCAGCACTCACTTCCCCGTAGACTGCCCGTGCCAGGCCTTAAAGGGCCAGTGCACACACATGAGGAAAATCTGTAATTAGCCCATGATCACGCTGGACTATAAAAAGGGCTCTGCCCTTTCATTCATTGCCTGAGCGTTGTTGTGTTTACCCATGTTAGTCTTAGCAAATGGTCCCTTAGTGTTATCTTGTTCTCGTTGTTCCCATGCTCTGCTACCTGTATCCTATAACCCGTGCTATATCTATCCTGCGCCTTAACCTGTTGGAGTCATGTTGTGCCACCGGTCACGCCTGCTGATATACACCACGTCTGGTGTCTACAAGTTCATCCGTGCCGAGCCTCCATTACTGTCTGGACTATTAAAGGTAATCTTGTACTAGGACTGTTGTTTGGCCAGCTGCAACTCCGTTACGTTTTGTTTGTGGAACAAACACATTTTTAGACAATTCCTGCATTTCAATCC
The DNA here is from genome assembly GCF_050947455.1 of Rhinoderma darwinii. Taxonomy (NCBI): domain Eukaryota; kingdom Metazoa; phylum Chordata; class Amphibia; order Anura; family Rhinodermatidae; genus Rhinoderma; species Rhinoderma darwinii. The sequence goes on from NC_134692.1 coordinate 118,731,597, forward strand.
TGACTCTTCCTTTGATAGGTCTCATAACTTTCAGAAGCATTTCCCTATCTATGTAATAATCCAGAATGTGTAATAAACCAGCCAGTAGGGCCATTCTTCATCATTGGAAACCTCAAGGCCAGGGGAACTCTTTATGCACTGAAGCTGGCACGTTCCCTGAGTTTTTCCAGCAAGATGGTGCACCACCACATTATGGGTGTCAGGTCCGAGAATTCCTAGATGAACAGTTTCCTGGAAAGTGGATTGGTCGTCGTGGGCCAGTTGAATGGCCCCCTAGGTCTCCCGATCTGACCCCCTTAGACTTTTATCTTTGGGGTCATCTGAAGGCCATTGTCTATGCTGTGAAGATACGAGATGTGCAGACACTGAAACTACGGATACTGGAAGCCTGTGCTAGCATTTCTTCTGCAGTGTTGCTATCAGTGTGTGAAGAGTGGGAGAAGAGGGTTGCATTGACAATCCAACACAATGGGCAGCACTTTGAACACATTTTATAAGTGGTCAGAAACTTGTAAATAACTAATGAAAGAATAAAGTAACGTTAAAACCAAGCACACCATTGTTTTTCTTGTGAAATTCTCGATAAGTTTGATGTGTCACATGACCCTCTACCCATTGAAAAAACTAAAGTTGGATACAAAATGGCCGACTTCAAAATGGCCGCCATGGTCAACACCCAGCTTGAAAAGTTCCCCCCTCCCATATACTAATGTGCCACAAACAGGAAGTTAATATCACCAACCATTCCCATTTTATTTAGGTGTATCCATATAAATGGCCCACCCTGGTATGGTGGTGTGGCCTAGTGGGTCCACATACGCACGGATTGTGACATCCTGTGAATAGGAAATACGTTTTGTTTGTGGAACAAACACATTTTCAGACTATTCCTGCATTTCAATCCTGACTCTTCCTTTGATAGGTTTCATAACTTTCAGAAGCATTTCCCTATAGCCATCTAATAATCCAGAATGTGTAATAAACCAGCAAGTAAAGACAGTATACTATAATAATGTGCTACTTATATATGTTTTTATTAAAATAGCATGATAAAATTTTTTCCATAAAGTTGGTATACTTGTAAAAGTATTAAAAGCAGTCAAGAACATGATGGTCTTGAAATTCATCCTTTCATCTTAAGATGGTATATAACTGCAGTCTCTTTAGTTGGTATAATGAAGATGAAGGTTATTAAAGATTGGCAAGCGTTGTTTTGGATTTATGTTGGTAGTTGCTATTGGTGGTAGGTAAAACTCATCATAGCACTGTGACTCAGCCGAGCCACAGGCAGCAACATTTGTCATTTTTTGTAAGACTATTTGACAAAGACTCCGGGTCTCGTTTAGCGACATTTGTCATTTGTTGTGATGTTATTTGACAAAGACTCCGGGTCTCGTTTGGCACTGTGACTCAGCCGAGCCACAGGCACCATCAATTGTTGCAACATAAATGCTCTGTTTGGAATACCGTCCTGCAGTCCAAAGATTTTTCAAGTCCAAGTTGCCACTGTGACTCAGCCGAGCCACAGGCAGATACATTTGTCCTTCCTTGTGAGGTTATTTCACAAGGACTCCAGGGATTTGGATCTGTTGTCCAAATATTAGTGTCAAGTCCAGGTTGGCACTGTGACTCAGCCGAGCCACAGGCACAGAAAAAATGTCCTTTGAGGAAGACCTAAGTTTGCTGGTAGTCTTTTCTCCAAAGAGATTTGTGCAAATTCCTTGGGATGCTTTTCTGAGGAAGAAGTCAGTGAAAGCTCCATATAAATGAGTCTGAGGTTGGTCTCGTTTTCTTCCTCAATGCAATCTTAGGAATTGCAGACACTCTAGGTCCAGTTTCCTCAATGTCGGTGTAGTATCTATAATGTTTCAACCACTGGAATCAGTAACAGGGTAGGTAATGGCAGCTTTGTAATCTTGACTACCACTAGCAACTTGCTTGGTATCCTGCCATTTGCATACATGTGGACTTTATGTTGTCTGGTGTCCTTGATTCTGCATGCAGAGAATCCATTTTTGGTTGTTTGGAAACATTATAGTTTTGTCTTGAGCAAAGCAGAGCCCTGCTGCTCATTATGGTGAAAGTCTTTAGAGCTCCAAAATATTGATGCTTTTCTTTAGTTCATATCTGTGTTTGTGTGGTGATTTAGGCAAGGGTCATTTGTTTCCTAGAACCAGTGCAGCCATGGACAATCCAAGATGTAATGTTCTGGTCTTGAGGCATGGTATAAATAAATGTCCAAATGCTTCATCCTGTTGTTGAGATAAAACAAAGTAATAAGATTGATGAGGTAGGAATACATTATCAGATCATTCACACGTAATACTGTTCTGCTTTACAATGCTGGATGGTTAATAACAAGAGAAGTTACAGATTGTGAACTATCAACGTCACCTATGGGCCTCATTTATCAAAACTGTCTAAGATTAAGTCTGGCCTTATTGCCCAGATTACCAATCAGTGCTCAGATTTGATATCTTTAAAGCTATGTAATTTATGTATTTTATGAAATAAAACATATTTGATAGATGGAAAAAAACTTCCATCAGTCAGTAAAGACATTTTCACCCACTAACAATCACCATAATGGCTTCGTGTTCAACTACTTCCACTAAAAAACGTATTAGATTAGGTTGAGGGATTTGCGATTATTGATTAGATTCAGTGTGTGTTCACACGTTGCTGTCAATTTGTGTTTGTGCCGCAAATTTTGCAAAATCGTGAAAAAATGGCGTGTTTTTGCAGCAACTTCTTTAAAATGGGGGTAAAATTGGACACACCCTTAGAGTTTGTATAGGGGAAAGAAAAATGATGTACCTATATAATTTTGTACCTATATAATCCCTAAATTAACTTGCATGAAAAAATTGGTTGGCGCATTCCTGCTGTTTTGCCGTTTCTTTAACACACGCACCTGTGGACATAGACATGTGTGGTATGTTTGAACTCCTCACATCTTACAGTTTTTGCAGAGTACAGTACAGTGCAAAGTTACATTTTTTGCATGCTTATAATCACTCTTTGATGCAAAGTTGCATGAAGGTGATTGGTTGTATACATTATATTTTTGTTCATGGTATGCAATGCGCTTTCAAATTTTTTTTAGATTTTAGTATCATATAACTTGCTTGCTGTGTGCAGTATACATTTATAACACATATGTGGATGACAGCCAAATATTGCATGACTTCTGTTTCAGCATTTTTTAGAGCACAACCTTTTTTGAAGATAGATATGGCTGTAGACAGCACGTCAAGACAATTGCCATAGTCAGGCTATCTGCTTTCAGGCAATGTATAGGGTTTGGGGTGCATTAACCTTTCAAGGTGTGTAATCCCTGTAATTTATAGGTTGTTATTTTTTTTACATTTCCAGATTAAAACCATATTGTTGGTTTCTTCAGTTCTGGTGATTTTATTAAGATATGTCCAGCTAGACATAGGCCTAAATGCTATTTTTGAACTCTGCGCATCTTGAACTCTTATTTTTAAGATGTGTGGTGCATCTAATTTTCTGTTTGGGTCACACCTTTAGCTAAAAATATAAATTTTATGCATTTTTGACACAAAATTGCACGACGGTGCCTGTGTGCATAAAGTTCAGGAAAGCAGTTTGACAATGTGCCAGGTGTCCTCTTTTACAAAATATATAGGCATAAGGGTTTAGTATGAGACTTTATTTTGCAAGTTAGGTTTTATTTATACATGTCAAAAGTGTGAACATTTTAGATTACTAGAAGCAAAATGTCCAAAAACCCTGGCTGCAAAAGGGTTAATCTTCCTGCACCCTGGACCAATAGCAGATATTCACTTGTTAATAAGCATTAGGAACCAGGTCTGCCATCTTTGTGCTCCTATTAAGCGCCAGAATCTAGTTTTTGGTCACCTCATCTCCAACAAATTATAAAATAAAAAGTGATCAAAACGTCGCATGTACACAAAAATGGTATTTTTAAAAATGACAGCTTGTCGCGCAAAAAATAAGCCCTCATACCACTTAATCGACGAAAAAATAAAAAAGTTATGGCTCTCGGAATTTGGCGACACAAAATACATTTTCTTTTTTACACTTAGGTTTTTACTTGTAAAAGCAGTAAAATATAAAAAAAACGATATATATTTGGTATCGCCGTGATTGTATTGACCCACAGAATAAACTTAATATGTTGTTTTAATTTCACAGTCAATTCCGTAAAAACGACGCGCAAAAAACAATGGAGGAATCGCTATTTTTTTCATTTTCTACCCCACAAATAATTTTTTTTCAATTTCTTAGTAGATTATATGGCACAATAAATGGTGCTACGAAAAACTACAACTCGTTCCACGAATATCAAGCCCGCATAGGACTATATCGACGGAAAAATAAAGAAGTTATGGCTTTTGGAAGGTGGGGAAGAAAAAACTAAAATGAAAATCTGAAAAAGGGCTGCGGCGGGAAGGGGTTAATGAGCTGAGACGTCCCAGGTATTTACACAAGACTAAATTGCCAGAAAAATTACAATCAATCAAAAATCCCATAAAGCAGAATATACAGATTTTGATATAGTCCATATTTTACATTTTCTGACCATACTGGTGGATCTCCACTTTAATTCTGCAGGGGGCATGAGTAAACATTGAACATACACATACAGACAGGGAACATACCTTGGGACTCTATGTCTGCCCTCTTTCGATCTCTCTCAAGAAAGAGGGCAGTTGCCAAGAAGAACCCTCCTCCAATAGCGGATACGAAAACGCAGACCATGAGGGCATATTGCAGGCTGTTAAACATTAATAGGTCAGATTCCGGCTTCCCTTTGCGGATGAGGTCAGATAACTGAGGATAAGAAGACGACACATTGTTATGTAAGATGAATTATGAGAAATAACACAATAAGTGTATATATTATTTCCAGACAGTACATGCTGGATACTATTCGGGAAATCTGGTGACAGCACATGGTAGGAGGTGGCAAGAGGAAACTCCTCACCATAGTTAGCAGAGGAGCTTCCGACCTTCAGCCCATGAGGAGCACTGGTTAAAACTTTGCTAGCCCCAGTTTTACTTATTGGCAAGAGTTTTGCATGCTTTTTTCTTAGGAAGATTATCAATGGCAGGGTAAGAATATTTTCTGGTGTATTTGTGCTGTATGTATGTGGTATGACAGCTCTATGTCATGTCTTCGTTCTGTCTATATGCTGAGTAGGTATACTATCGGTGCTGTATTGGCATTGTATGTGTACTATATGATTTTTGGGAGCTGATAATGTTGATAATGTCTGCTTGGTGTCTGCGTACTGTATTAGTGCTGTCTCCTTCATGTGTAATGTTTGTCTGTTGTGTGTTGTTCACACTGGGGGTCAGTCAGGCTAAGACTTTTCTCATATACCCATTAGGAAGATAATGTGACTAATACTTACCACTCCGATGAGATATGGGCTCCATGCATCACCCAGCAGGTGGGACACAATGATTTGTAAGGCCTCCGCTGTGGAGCGTCTTCTGGGGGTCACCACACTCTAAAACAAGAGGACATTCTGAGTAGACAGGACGTTACTGACCCTAACTCAACAATGGCAGCCAGACAAAGTGACCAAATATCTGCATTATAATATCTGCAAACAGCGCAGTCCACACTTATAATGTTCTCCGTCTCTTGTCTGTCAGTTATTGTAGAGTCAGTGGCATTTCATGGACTACGCAGGAAAACAGAGAAAAGCCTAAATAAATGTCATTTCAGCTATGATCACTCACCAGGAGGATGTCGTCCACAATGGCAAAGTTCAGCGTCAGCAACAATGCCCCAATGAAGATGAGAATCTGTAGTGAAAAGAAAACATTCAGAAAAGACTGGATGGTGAAGGGGGAAGAGTACAAGTGTTTATCCATTACCCTGAACACAAGTGCTGCACAGGGGGGCAATAAACCTGCCTATAGACCTTACACTGGATAATAATGTACAGTATATGTGTATTAATATGTGTGTGTGTTTGTGTTTGTAAAGCTGTGTATTTGGATGTGTATGGTATCCAGTGATATATACTGTATGTCAGGGGAATAGCCAGGTGGGGCATGTACCTGTGCAATTAGGACAGAAGTTGGGGGGGGGGGGGTGCCAATTTGGCTGAGCAGTAACAGTCTGATTGCTGTGTCGCCCCGTACACAGAGCGCCTCTGTCAGCAGCAATTATCTGTTTTCATCAACTGAGAGAGGTTTCTTTGTGGGGACGGGGTGTAGGGGGGGTTAAAGGGACTTGGAGTCTAGTCCTTAAGGTAGAACTAAGGGGGGAATTATTTTTTATTTTTTGGTATGGGCACAATTCTAACTTTTGTTTTGAGGCCCCCTGATTTATATGTACGCCCCTGCTCCTCACTGTTCCTGGACCTGGCATTGTGGACCCTTATCGTGTTAGTTGCACGCAGGGCAAAGATTCAGTTTGGCACCAGGTGACGCCTAATTCTTTTTGCCGTGCCCCTCCTTCCCAACTAATGTATTATAACGTTGTTTTTTTTTTATTTAACTAGAGCAACAATAAAAATAGGTATGTACATATGACACAATATACTAGTATACTTGTATAGCGTCTGGTGTGTACATACCTTTATTATTGTTGTGGAAGTTAAATAAAACAGTGTTAAAAAGTAAAGGTTACAATAATTGGTACGGGAAAGGGGCGGGGCAAACAGAGTTAATCTTTGGGGACTGGGGGGGCCAAACGATATCTTTGCCATGCAGGAAAACCTGGCTACACCTCGGTTGTTTGTATGTAAAGGTATATCTTTATGTACTTGTATCTACAAGTATGTGTATGTAAAGCTGTGTATTTGGATGTGTATTTGTATCCACAGGTATATACAGTTTTACGTATAGGTATGTGTATATGTATCTACAGGTGGTACTATATGTTTGTGTATATGTATCCACAGGTGCTATATGTTTGTGTATATGTATCTACAGGTGCTATATGTTTGTGTATATGTATCTACAGGTGCTATATGTTTGTGTATATGTATCTACAGGTACTATACGTTTGTGTATTTGTATCTACAGGTACTATATGTTTGTGTATATGTATCTACAGGTACTATATGTTTGTGTATATGTATCTACAGGTACTATATGTTTGTGTATATGTATCTACAGGTGCTATACGTTTGTGTATATGTATCTACAGGTACTATACGTTTGTGTATATGTATCTACAGTTACTATATGTTTGTGTATATGTATCTACAAGTACTATATGTTTGTGTATATGTATCTGCAGGTACTATACGTTTGTGTATATGTATCTACAGGTACTATACGTTTGTGTATATGTATCTACAGGTACTATACGTTTGTGTATATGTATCTACAGGTACTATATGTTTGTGTATATGTATCTACAGGTACTATATGTTTGTGTATATGTATCTACAAGTACTATATGTTTGTGTATATGTATCTGCAGGTACTATACGTTTGTGTATATGTATCTACAGGTACTATACGTTTGTGTATATGTATCTACAGGTACTATACGTTTGTGTATATGTATCTACAGGTGCTATATGTTTGTGTATATGTATCTACAGGTACTATATGTTTGTGTATATGTATCTACAGGTACTATATGTTTGTGTATATGTATCTACAGGTACTATATGTTTGTGTATATGTATCTACAGGTACTATACGTTTGTTTGTTTGTTTGTTTGTTTGTTTGTATATATGTATCTACAGGTACTATATGTTTGTGTATTTGCTTTTTTCACCCTTTTTAATATTATTAACAGAAAAACATCAATCACAACAAGCTGTTCATCAGCAACTTACATAGGAGGCCACAAGACTGAATCTTGCCAAGGTCAAGGCCAAGAGCAGGAAAGGGGCGGAGCCAAGCATTCCGCAAGCACAGACTAATGCGTCTGCTCGGGGGTTGACCTTCCTGAACCTTTTACTTATTTCCACGCCAGCTCCAACTCCCACGATTCCGGTGATGATAGTGATCATCCCAAAAATTTGACTGCAAAGAAAGGGGTTAAAGAGGTCAACAAATGGGTTATACAAAATTGGATATAAATGGTGATTAAAGAATCTGAGTATGACTACTACTCCAACTATCTTCATCTTTGTAAAGATTTAGTCCCTAAAGTTCATTCAATGGCAGATGTCTTTACATGCGCTCCCTGCAGGATTGATTAATCGTGACTAACCTGTATGTATAGAATATGTACATGCGCTCCCTGCAGGATTGATTAATCATGACTAACCTGTATGTATGGAATATGTACATGCGCTCCCTGCAGGATTGATTAATCACGTCTAACCTGTATGTATGGAACATGTACATGCGCTCCCTGCAGAATTGATTAATCATGACTAGCCTGTATGTATGGAATATGTACATGCGCTCCCTGCAGGATTGATTAATCATGTCTAACCTGTATGTATGGAATATGTACATGCGCTCCCTGCAGGATTGATTAATCATGTCTAACCTGTATGTATGGAATATGTACATGCGCTCCCTGCAGGAACAGTTAGTCATATGTATGTTGTACCAACAGGATACAGACAGGGCTCTCTATGGACCTATCCTAAATATCTTGCCAGTATAGAGCAGACAGTCATGTAGCAGTCTATATACATTATATGGGGAGATTTCAGATTTGTTGAAGATTTGGCAAATAAATATCCCCAACACTGTATGTACTGCAATCACATGTTGGGGAAATGTTGTGGATTTTCACTGTGGATTTCACCCTTAGCAATGCAAATGTTGAAATCTGAAGCAAATCCTCAGAAAAATCTGCATGTAACGCACCACGTCTGAACCCACCCTATAATAAGACTTCTACCAGGAGCCCTGACCCTGCACCGAGTAGCCCTGCCCAAAAGTCAGGTCAAGTAGAGAAGAGTATGGACATAATGGCAGAGAGCCCCCCTCACAACCTCCTGGCACACCCAGTAAATAAGCATTTACCTGTCATCAGATTGACATATTACAGTCTGACATGGATCACCTCTGTATAGGAGGACCCGGGCCCGCTTGTAGAATGATAGAGCCCAGTGGGAGAGGGAGCCGGAAATAAATGTCACTGTTGTGAATCCCAGCATGGAAAGCATAAAGCTCGGGCTACAGAGAGAGAGAGAGAAATGTAAGTGACACAAGAGACACGGGGTAAAGCCAGCGACAACCATCACTATACAGAAAACACTCACTTTTTCAGCAAAGCTTTCACATCTGACATCCAAGAATTGTTGTTTGTGTGTTTCTGACCATTCTGTTCCGCGGCTCCTCTGGATGGTTCCTTCATAATTAAGAGAAGCAGTAGGACGGCTATAATCCCCAGACCTGGAATGACCTGTTCAGAAGAAGGAGACATTGTATATTATATATATAAATAGAAGTGACTGAAACCAGATTTAAGAAATTAAAAATAGGAAATGACTAAAAAAACAAACACCCATATGTCAGTGTTCATAAAGGACTGTCTATAGGTTCCTGAAGGACACTCAGAGAGCTGGAACTGCAACCAAGTGCCCTACTTGTTGCTCATCGATGCAGCAGATAAGGGGAGCAATTCCAATAATAAGACTTTACAGGGAAATCGTTGTTTGCCTGCAGGAATCCCGCAATTCTCTCACTTACCCGCAAAGTCCAGTGCCAGTCACCACCAATAGCACTTGTCAATTTAGCGCCCATGATGTATCCAAGGCCACTTAATAGGCAAAAAAGAAGAAGTTTTAAAGTTAAGAATGGGCCATAATCTCCACACAAATATAACTATATACAGACATATTAACAGTATAAACATATGCACACATTATATATATTAGACACTTTTTTTATCCTTGATCTTGGTGTGATCAGGAACAATGTGAAGTGATAGCAGGAAATCACAATAGTCTTTACAGTAAGATCAATTCTGCTAGTCATAGGGTTATATGTAAACTGCAGATCATGCAATTCTCCAATATACAAACTCAGTTACATCTATACTAGAAGGTCCTTTTAAATATTCAGAGGATCTCTTGTCATAAGTACTGGATTCTATGTGTTTACACAGGAGACTTACCAGCCCACGGGGATAGCAGTCCAAAAGATGGACAACATGCGGCTGCGCTGGTCTGCTATAAATAGGTCGGCGATGATGGAGGGGGCGATGGTGGAGTAACTTGCAGCGCCAATGCCAACCAATCCTCGCATAAGCAGAAACAGCCAGTAATACTGGGGAAGAGGAAAAAAAATAATCATTCAGAAAATCTTCAGTAAATCTTTAACATTGGGACTCTTATTGATGGCCTAGTCTTAGGATAGACAATGAATGTTTGGTCAGTGAGGGTCTGAACTCCAGGACCACAGACAATCACAATGAAGGGCCGTGGCACTCTTGTGAGCGATGTGTCTCTTCCATTGTTTACACAGACACAGCGGCCTGTCCGAAAGGGTGGCTGTACCTGGTATTACATCTCGTCACATAAACGTCATTGGAAGAAGGATAGGCCATCAATGTCATAATCCCGTAAAACCCCAGTAATAATGAACTCAGGATGTTACCTCATCAGGAATAAATGAGCTGCCAAGGATGACGGCTGACCAGAGGGTGATACCAATGCATAGCAGATATTTCCTATTCCAGTGATCACCCAAATATCCAAATACTGGAGCCACCAACATGAAGCTGCAGAGGAAGACTGAAAGAGAAGGAAGAGAGAAGACGTGAAAGGAAGAGTCCCGACATTTATACATTAGGTGCATTTTTCTCCAACCTTCTTTATATTAAGACTGGAGTATGAAAATCAAAATAAAATTAATTTTTTAAATGGACAAATTATATTAAATCCTGCATTTAAACCTCACTCCCCATCCCCCACTTTAGTTATTCCCCTCCCCCTCTCATTCATTAATGTAAAGCTTCACTGTGCGACACCTTTTGCCCTATAGTGAAATTGATGTAGTATATTTTGTTTCCTATTTTGCGGTTCTCAGACCCCCAGCCCATTCACAGCAGGCACCATTATGTACGTCCATCAGCTGTCCATTCCCCTGACTGAATCTTATTTCTTCACTAGAGACTGATGACATCACAACCTTGTGTCAGTAACATCATGAGACTCCAGTGAATAGATTGGTCACCTTCTCTAGAATATTGGTTTAGCGTCTAAAATGGCGGATTCCAGGTGACTTACAGAATAAGATTTTATGTTAATATCTACCTGCTTGCAGCAAGCCAGATCCACTGTCTTTCATATTAAATGATTTTTGCAGGTATGGCAGCGTCCCTGTCAGAAAAAAAGAGAGATGTCACTATAGACAATGCATGGATTCCCATTATACACATTTATGGCTTATCCACATTGTATGTAGATGTGTTACAATAGCTCTTCTGGCACCCTCACCTATCAGAAGAATAGGGGTTCTGCAATTCACAAAGGCAGTGCTCCCCATAGACTGTAATGAAGAGCTCCATTGAAGTTTATGAGGGTTAAGGAAAGAATCAAACAAGCAGCGCTCAGCTCTTTCTATAACTTCCGTAGACATCTCCATTGCCGTTTATAGGAAGTGCTCCCTCTGAGAATTGTGAACCTGCACCAATCCCACATTTATGATATATCTTATGAATATGACATAAATGTATATCATCTGAGCTGCACCATCCATTAGACGAGATAAGCACCTTCCCTAAGGCGGCGCTTTGCAAGGACTGCAGGAAACGGCAATTGAGCCTCCCCCAGCTCTGCACTCGTGCACAGCCGTGCACCTCACACATTCAGGTATTATTGCAAATCTCCTTTTTTCACATAAATTATGGCTAAAACAGCAACAAAACCGTGATATGCAAAGAATCCTGAAGGCACAAATGTATGCAAGAACTTGCACAGATATGGACACATGATGGTACCTTCATGTATTTTTAAGTTCCCCAGTGATGCGGCAGCTTTCCCCAGACCTTGCTTCTTCCTACTGTAGTGCAGTGGCTGATGTGCAAGGAGCAGCTAAGAGGCATGCAGTTTGCAGTCGGGAGTGGTGCCATGGCAGCGCTGCCTTACACAAGGAAGTAGAGGGAAGTGCATCTGCAGGTGTGGGGTGGGTATTATGGTGGATGCAGGCGGCAATGCTCTGGCAGGGGATTCCACTCCAGGAGTAGACCCTGACGCCACTGTCCATATATGGACAGTGACGTCAGGGGTTCCCTCTAGGTGCGGAATCCCCAGGCAGAATCTGGGGCGGTTGGGAGGTATGCATATGAGTGTTAGTGACTGTACACCTGACCCTGACTGTCCATATGAGTGTTAGTGAATGTACGCCTGTCCCTGACTGTCCCTATGAGTGTTAGTGACTGTACACCTGTCCCTGACTGTCCTTATGAGTGTTAGTGACTGTACGCCTGTCCCTATGTAAAACAGCAATGCAAAATTCATGTAAGTTACTCTATGTTTTGTGCAGTTTCCTTTTAAATAGATTTCATGTATGATATGAAGAGATTCAGGGTGCTGTTATTTTAGGTACCTCCACAGCTACAGCATTGATAAAGCCCCCCCCCCCCTCTGAAAACAATGTAAGTACCCCCCACTTACCAGTGATAGTGAACCGATCCATGTAGGATATAAGATTTATATAGAAGAGAATCCCTACAGTAATGATGGAGCGTGTGTAGGAGATTCCAGTTCGGTCATGCACGTCCTGTGCGCTGGGGCTTTCGCCATCGTCTTCGTTTATCTCACATGGAGGAGCCAATAGGCCTTTCTCCTCATCAATGTTCTCATGGCAAGACGCCATGTTCACAAATTCTGAGACTGTAAACTCTGGAGATGGAAAAGGGAGTTAATATTTAATAACTTTTTATTACCATCAGGGTATATTCACATGCGACAGATTTTTTGTAAAAATTTCTCTGGCTGACAATTAGTTCCAATTATCTGATTGTTTCTGCAGCAAGAATATGGATTTCTGCAAGACCCATTTATATGAATGGGAGAGTTGCTAAAATTTCTGCAACAACTTTCCCGTATGTGAATTCCCCCTTATACCATTAGCGTCGCATTATCCGAGAAATTCTGATAGATAATATGGAATCTCACAAAACCAGAAGATTGTACAGAGAACCAGTGTTGAGATTTCTGATTAAATGGGTTGTAGGTGATTAGAAAAACATGGCAGCTTTCTAAAAAGAAACAGCGCTACTCATGTCCATGGTCTTTGTCTGCTATTGCAACTCATCCCCATTTAAATGAATGAGGCTTAGCTGCAATACCAAAAACAGCCAATGTACAGGAGTGGCGCTGTTTCTGGAATAAAGTAGCCATATTATCTAATCACATTAAGGCTGGGTTCAGATGGAGTTTTTTCCATGCGGAAAATCTGCCTCAAAATTCCGTTTGGAAGTTTGAGGCAGATTTTCCTCTGCCTGCACGCCGATTTTCGCGCCGTTTTTCGCCCGCAGCCATTGTGCGTCGTGGGCATAAAACGCAACGAAATAAGCTTTTTCTGCCTGCCATTGATGACAATGGGATGTCTGAGGCGTAAACGCGCGAAGATAGAGCATGTCCCTTCTTTTTCCCGCGAGCCGGTTTTTCTTCTCGCGGGAAAAAAAGCGCCTCCGCCTCCCATTTCAATGGGAGGCATTTTCGACCGTTTTTTGGAGCATTTTCTGGCGCGGTTTCCGCGTCGAAAAACTCTGTGTGAACCCAGCCCAAGGCGTCTTAAACACGACCGTGGATTATTTTTTTTAATAACAGTAACAATAATAATAATAATAATAATAATAATAATATTGAACCAATACATCATTTTATACTGATGAGGAATACAGACAAATTGATCTCTGTGTTGGTCGCTGCACTGGTCCCATACTGATTCTGATTTGCTCCATACGCCGTCTGACAGTGAAAGGCACTATGGGGGAAACTTGGCTTTCATATGGGATCTGATGAATTGTGCTGAATTTTGTTTTTACATAGATTGTACAAAGAAACCGCACCAGCGAAATACACGTCATTGTACATAAACTCATAGACTAACATTAGCTGCGTATTTGGGGTCTCACTGCGCTGTCTTGCTGAACATTATAAAGGGGCTGTCTCATCAAAACCACTTCTATCCATATGCCCTGAGGTTCCAGCGGCGAGACCCGTGGCGATCCGCTGATCATATGGGCGACTTTTTATCGGTAAGGTTTACTTGATAAAACAATCCTTTAACTACGACCGTTCCATAATCCAGAACGTCTGATAATCTGGCAGCTGTGAGATTTTGTTAGTATCCTATTGAATGATCTTTACTGTATGATTATTGTTCAAACGATAATTCCATATCCCACTCAGATAATGGTGGGATGCGTCACACAATACCTCCTCCCCTGAATTTACAGCACCCAGGTGTCACATTGATATATATGCCTCTATTCATATGATGCCCATGACCATGCAGCAGAGCTGTGCCAATCAGCTGCTGTAGAATTAGATGTGCGGCTGGGGAGTAAGGTGCATAATAATCTGCAGGAAAAGTCTTATCAGCCTTGTTGAGTGTAATAAATGGAATAAACTGGGTACTCACCAATACTTTTCTCTCCACTAGACGGCGCTCACAATCTCTCTCTTTTCTCACTCTCACTCTCATTCTATTTCTTTGTGACATCATCGCTTTGTGACATCATCGCTTTGTGACATAGGAGTTGAGGCCACTGTGATGTAAGTGTTAATAAACAATGGGGCTCAGTTAAATGACTACTGTACAATAATGTGATCTGCCCTCTTATATAACCTGTGTCACTAGTAACAAACAGCCTCTCTCTGTATCAATGCTTTCTGACCTGTGGCTATCCAGCTACTATGAAACTACAACTCCCAGCATGTACTGACAGTTTGCACCACATTCCTCCATGTATATGTATGTGCTGCGCCATGTGTCCTATCTTTGTACATATAATACTATATATTATTACACATTTGTCATTCTACACCATCTCTCCTCCTTCTAGTCCAGTTATTTATACCTATACAGTAGATAAACCCAAGGCATCCACCACCTGGGGGCCTCTACCGTCACCCCCTCACACATGACATTAACCCCTTCAGGACGCAGCCTGTTTTGGCCTTCAGGGCGCAGCCAATTTTTTCAAATCAAATAACTTCAGAATGCTTTTACCTATCCAAGCGATTCTGAGATTGTTTTCTCGTGACACATTGGACTTTATGTTACTGGCAAAATTTGCTCGATACATTCAGTATTTAATTGTGAAAAACACCAAAATGTAGCGAAAAATTAGCATTTTTCTAAATTTATATGTATCTTCTTGTAAGACACATAGTAATACCACACAAAATTGTTACTAATTAACATCACCCATATGTCTAATTTAGATTGCCATTGTTTTTTGAACATCGTTTTATTTTTCTATGACATCACAAGGCTTAGAACTTTAGCAGCAATTTCTCACATTTTCAAGAAACTTTCAAAAGGCTATTTTTACAGGGACCAGTACAATCATGAAGCGGATTTTAGGGCCTTATATATTAGAAACCCTCGATAAGTCACCCCATTTTAAAAACTTTACCCCTCAAAGTATTCAAAATAGCATTTAGAAAGTTTCTTAACCCTTTAGATGTTTCACAGGAATTAAGGCAAAGTAGACGTGAAATTTTCAAATTTCTTTTTTTTTTGTTGCAGAAATTCATTTTTCATCAATTTTTTTTGTAACACAGAAAGTTTTACCAGACAAACGCAACTCAATATCTATTGCCCAGATTCTGCCGTTTTTAGAAATACCCCACATGTGGCCCTATTGTGGTTATTGACTGAAGCACAGGCCTCAGAAACAAAGGAACACCTAGAGGATTTTGGGGCCTCCTTTTTATTAGAAAATATTTTAGGCACCATGTCAGGTTTGAAAGGCTCTTGCTGTGCCAAAACAGTGGAAATCCCCCAAAAGTGACCCCATTTTGGAAACTATACCCCTTATATAGGGGTATAGTGAGCATTTTGACCCCACAGGTTTGCAGAAATTATTGGAAGTAGGCCGTGAAAATGAAAATCTACATTCTTTCAAAGAAAATGTAGGTTTAGCTAATTTTTTCTAATTTCCACAAGGACTAAAAGGAGAAAATGCACCACTACATTTGTAAAGAAATTTCTCCCGAGTAAAACAATACCCCACATGTGGTAATAAACGGCTGTTTGGACAAACGGCACGGCTTAGAAGGGAAAGAGCGCCATTTGGCTTTTGGAGCTCAAATTTAGCAGCAACAAATAAAGGAATAAAAGAACCCCAACATTTGTAAAGTAACTTCTCTGGGGTACGGCAATACCCCATTTGTGGTCATAAACTGCTGTTTGGGCACACGGCAAGGATCAGAAGAGAAGGAGCGCCATTTGGCTTTTGGAACAAAGATTTTGCTGGATTGGTTTCTTGACACCATGTCACTTTTGCAAAGCTCCTAAGGTACCAGTACAGTGGAAACTCCCCAAAAGTGACTCGATTCACTAAACTACACCCCTTGAGGAATTCATCTAGGGGTGTAGTAAGCATTTTGACCCCACAGGTGTTTCATAGATTTTTTTTAGAATTGGGCAGTGAAAATAAAAAAAAGACGTAGTTTTAGCTGGAAATTTTTCATTTTCTCAACAAATAAATGAAAAAAAGCACCCCAACACTTGTAAAGCAACTTCTCCTGTGTACGGCAATACCACATATGTGATCATAAACTGCTGTTTGTGTAAAGAATTTGCCTGACACAGCTTCTGTGTCAACGCCCGTGGTTAATCAGCCTGCAGCTGTTTCTAGGTCTGCTAGAGTGACTCGATCTGCTACCACTCAGGCTGGTAGGCTGAGGAGTGGGAGAGCCTATCGCAGCCTGGCCAGACGGTTCTAGCTCCCGCCCTTGGTCTACTTATACCTTCATTTGGTGCTTGTCCTTTGCCTGTGAATCCCTTGTCTCCTGGCTCTACTGTTCCTGCTGTTACCATTGACCTCTGCTTCATTTTGACCCTGGCTTGACGGACTATTCTCCTGCTCTGCATTTGTTACCACATACACTCCTGGTTTGAATCAGCTCGTCCACTACTCTGTTGCTCACGGTGTTGCCGGGGGCAACTGCTCCACTTCTCCTTGCTTCTGTGTACCCTTGTCTTGTTTGTCTGTCGTGCACATATTGAGCGTAGGGACCGTCGCCCAGTTGTACGCCGTCGCCTAGGACGGGCTGTGCAAGTAGGCAGGGACTGAGTGGCGGGTAGATTAGGGTTCACCTGTCTGTCTCCCTATCCGGACATTACAGTTTGGGCACAGAGTAGGGCTCAGAAGGGAAGGAGCGCCATTTGGCTTTTGGAGTACAGATTTTGCTGGATTGGTTTCTGGGCGCTATGTGGCATTTGCAAAGTCCCTGTGGGACTAAAACAGTGGATCCCCCCAGAAGTGACCCCATTTTAGAAACTACACCCCTCAAGGTATTCACCTAGGGGTGTAGTGAGCATATTAACCCCACAGGTGATTGGCAGAAATTGGTGTGCACTCGATGTTGCAGAGTGAAAATTGGATTATTTCCATAGCTATGCCAATATGTGGTTCCCAGCTTGTGCCACCATAACAAGGCAGCTCTCTAATTATTATGCTGTGTTTCCCAGTTTTAGAAACACCCTACGCGTTGCCCTAATCTGTTGCCTGGACATTCGACCAGGCTCAGGAGTGAAAGTGTACCATGTAAAATTAAGGCCTAATTTGGCAATTTACAAAGTATTGGATCACAATTGCAGAGGCTCTGATGTGAAATAATAAAAGAAACTGCTGAGAAGTGACCCCATTTTGGAAACTGCACCCCTCAATGCATTTATTAAGGGGTGCAGTGAGCATTTTCACCCCACAGGCCTTTTCCATAAATGAATGCGCTGCAGAAGGTGCAAAGTAAAAATGTACATTTTTCCCTAGATATGACTGTGACACAATCCTTTCTGCACAGGCCGGTGTCGCACTAATAAATGGTCCTTACTTATCCCCTTTTTGGTCCACACTCGGCATCTTTGCAGTTTGAGGAATTTTGCTGGGAAGTGTTGTCCTGGTATAATACGGGCACCCTCACTTCCAGCAGATATGATTGTGCCCTCCCCCTCCTGGTTCCCTAATTTTAGGGGCCTTGATAATTCACCACTTGAAACAGAAGAAATGTTCCCCTCGGGTCGGCACAACTGCATATTTTTTCTTTCCTGACTTATTGGAGCCTTAACTAATTTTATTTTTTCATAGACGTAGTGGTATGAGGGCTGTTTTTTTTTGCGGAATGAGCTGTCGTTTTTATTGATACCATTTTGGGGCACATACGACTTTTTGATCAATTGTTATCCTTTTTTTTTTGGGAGGCAAGGTGACCAAAAAACAGCAATTCTGGCATATGTTTTTAGTTCTTTTTATACAGCGTTCACCACGCGTTATAAATGACATGTTACCTTTATTCTGCGGGTCAGTCCGATTCCGGTGATACCTAATTTATAGGACTTTCTTATGTTTTACAACTTTTTGCACAATAAAATAACTTTTGTAAAGAGGATGGAATTTTTCTGTCGCCAAGTTGTTAGAGCCATAATTTTTTCGTAGACGGAGCTGTATGAGGGCTTGTTTTTAGCGAGACGAGTTATAGTTTTTATAGGTTCCATTTTTGGGTACATGCGACTTTTTGATCACCTTTTATTTCAATTTTTGGAAGACAAAGTGACCAAAAAATAGCAATTATGTCAGTATTTTTTAGGGATTTTTTTACGCCGTTTACTGTGCGGAATAAATAACATAATATTTTTATAGTTAAATATGTATGGCTTTATTATTTTTTTCAATAATAAATGACTTATAAGTTAAAAAGGGCGTTTTGTGTTTTGTTTTATTTTATTACTTGAAACTTTTATCGTATTTTTTACAACTTTTATTTTTACGCTTTTTTTTTACACTATGCTTTAGTCCCACTAGAGGACTTGAAGGTCCAACTGTTTGTTTGATGTTCTAATACATTGCACTACCTATGTAGTGCAATGTATTAGAACTGTCAGTTGTTCACTGACAGCAAGCCGATCAGGCTCCGCCTCCGGACGGGGCCAAATCAGCTTCCGTAATGGCAGATAGGAAGCCATTGTTAGGCCTCCTGTTGCCATGGGAGCAGTCTGCCGATTTCATACAAAGGGCTCTGGCTTTGGATAAGGTTGCGCCCCTTATCCTCTGGGTCACATCACCACGCTACTGAAACACGGGTAAGCACACTATGGAGGTTTTGTCGGGTCTTACATACATTTATTACATTGGTTATGCTTATTGTGTGTAAGCTCCCAATGCAGAAATTTCTCCTTTTTTAGACAGGGAGGAAACGAGAACTCCCTACCAACTACGAAACAAACTAAACAGCCGCAAATAAATAAAAAAGAGCTCACGGTTATTAATTTATCTAAAAGAGAACTTTCTGACATTGAGACCTCCATTCTCACTAGAGGCTTATCTTTTGTACCAACAACAGGATTCGACATATTTAATTGGGTGAAAGACATCAATCTGTTTACAAGAAAATTAAAATGGCACAAATTATTCAGTTTAAAAGATAAAAAAGAATGTTCCGAGTTGGGAATTACACTCGAAGAATTACCGCACGCAAGAGACCTAGCAAATTTATTGGCCTCAAATGACAAACAAAGAGGGACAGGTCCATTCACGAATTGCAAACTTAAAAGTCAGAAAATGCCCCCAATAGGAGAGACGTCAGTTATTGACGTATTCCAGGATCTGGTCATTAATGACCTAATGAAGATCAATATACATAAAAAGTTCACTAATCTAACCAGAAATGACAATAACGCATTGATTGCTCTAGCAAGGGATGATAATATAGTGATCAAGTCATCAGACAAGGGGGGCAACGTGGTAATACTGGATAAAAATAAATGTATCGAAATGTGCCATAGTATCTTGAATGATCCCATCAGTTACGAGATCTTAACAGAAGACCCCACATCCAAATTTAAAAGAGACCTTTTCAAAATATTAAACGAAGCAATGAAGAACAATCTCATCAGTGAGCATGAATTCAAATTCATGATGATTGAAAAACCCAGGACCCCCACATTCTATGCTCTCCCCAAGATACATAAGGGTACTAATCCCCTGAAGGGGCGCCCTATAGTCTCCGGTATCTTGGGTCTGACACAGAATGTGGGGGTCTATTTAGATAGGGTTCTAAGAGGATTTGTAGAAACACTACCCTCCTATACAAGGGATACAATGGATTTGCTCTCTAAAATTGATGGTTTACCAATTGAGTCTGGTACTGCTTTATGCAGTATAGATGTGGAAGCCCTATACTCATCCATTCCTCACGAAATGGGACTTAGGGCTGTACATCACTTTTTAGACACCAGAGGAATACACCATAGGGACTATAACGCGCTCACCTTGAAATTATTGGAGTTTGTTCTAACAAAAAATTATTTTTTATTTAATGGACGAATGTACCACCAACTCAGGGGCACTGCCATGGGCAATTCATGTGCTCCTACATATGCCAATTTGTTCCTGGGTTGGTGGGAAGAAACCATTATATTCACTGATGAACGTTGTTTACAGAATCTTCCAATTTCAATGTGGGCGCGTTACATAGACGACATTTTTGTCTTGTTGACCGGCCCCCTTGACATATTCAGAGAATTTGTTCAGTCCATAAATCAGAACAACATAGGAATGAAATTTACTTTTGAAACTGATCAGAATTCCTTACCCTTTTTGGATGTACATATTTTCATAGATGGCGGTGGCAAAATAAAAACTTCGATTTATAGGAAACCCACAGCCACTAATAGCCTCTTGCGGTGGGAGAGTTACCATCCCCTACCGCTTAAAAAAGGCATACCCAAGGGCCAATATCTTCGTCTTAGAAGAAATTGTTCTGACCCGCATGATTTTGAAGTAAAGGCTAGGGACCTAAAGGCTAGATTTATTGAGAGAGGCTACCCATCTAGAATTTTGAAAGAATCATTCCAACATGCATATTCATTAAAAAGGGAGGAATTACTTATACCTAAAAAGAAAGAAACTACACAACAACCTATACGATTAATAGGTACATTTGATATGGCAAATTACACGATCAGGAGTATATTAGATAAACATTGGAGAATTCTCCAGATGGATACAGATCTTAGGGGGATAGTAACACCTAGAGCACAAGTTACATACCGAAAAGGTAGAAGTATCGGGGACCAACTAATGCATAGCCATTTAGAAACCACAAAAAAAGAAGGATGCTGGCTAGATCGTAAAATAAATGGATCCTTTAGATGTGGGCACTGTAGAGCGTGTACATTTATACTAATTACTAAAATGTTTAACAGTGCACACACAGGAATTCACTACCCGATTAAAAGTTTTTCAAATTGCAGCTCTAATAATGTGGTATATAAAATCACCTGCCCATGCCCCTTAGACTATATTGGAGAAACAACAAGAGAATTCAGAAAGAGAATTTTAGAACATATAGGTGATGTGCGTCATAAAAGAGACAAACCTGTTTCCCGTCATGTACACTTGAAACATAAAGGAGATCCAAATTGTCTAAAATTTACAGTAATTGAACAACTGCGACCATCTATAAGGGGTGGAGATCTGGATAGAACTCTGCTACAAAGAGAATCCAAGTGGATCTTTAAATTGGGTACTATGGTACCAAATGGTCTAAATGAACAACTGGACTTTGGATGTTTCATCTAAATCCACTTTATATCTAATCTCCAATTATCAAATATTTCTTGATAGTATCTCTGAAAACATATTGAATTTTTTCGAAACTCTGAAAATAGCTTTAAAAATATTAAGCTCAGTTTGCTATTTAAATATCAAAAGAATTTTAGCCACATGACTATTCATAAATGGATTGCCCTAAATTAAACTAAGCTTTTTTAATTATGTTCAGTTATAATGCTGTGTTCCTGGTTCATTGAGTGCTGACATGTTCATGTCGACGCCACTGTCCCATGCACACGGCATTTGTTCCGTTCTGACACTTCCCTTCTCCTTATCCCCACCAATTACTCTCTGGCCACGCTCCTCATCTCTATGCATGGATATCTTCCATGTAACTTTCTCTAATACAGACCCGTGATGCCTGTACAGGCACACGGACCTGGTGTACGAGAAACACACTGAGGTACGTTACAGCCAATCATTGGCTGCCACGTCACTATAAGGGATGGACCCTTCAGCTTTCCCTGTCATACATCTCCTGCTTGCATTTGATCGCAACCAGGAGATGCAGTAACATCTCCAGTAAATTGACCTGGGTGAGTTAGCCGGAGGTATTTTGTGGCGGGTGTCCTTTGCGCGCACAGCCGTGGCATGATTTTCATGCCCGGCGTGCGTTCAGTCGCGGGGAGGATTGACCTGTCACATTAAATACACACCTCCCTTGATACGTCACAAGGGGGTGTGTTAGGTTGGGCGGGTCAGGGGAAATAATCTAGTACAAAAAGCAGGGATTCCCTCAGTACACTGACGGCACACGCCAGGGACAGGCGTTCTTTGTTTACCTCTTACCAGGAAGGATATAATCGTTGCCACTGCAAGATTGTTCTAAATTAAGGATTCCTTTGCCACTGCAAACTTGCTCCAACTGTTGAGCTTTCCCTCGTGCAAGAAATGACAGCTGAGCAGCATATTGAAAACAACTGCTTCTCTGTTTCAACATGCTCTAAATTATTGAGCACTCCTCTCCATAAAGATTGACAGCTACATTTCAAGCAGCAAGCCCTGACCTTGGACATCACTGCTTCATCGACCTATCTCCTCTGAGGAATTGCCTGGTCAGCAGGAAACGCGTAGGGAGAATTACCTGTCGTTTTCCACCATCCAAGAGAGGATATAATATATTTTGCTGGACACATTGACGTGGAGGACTACTAACCAAAAAATACGGGGTAGGAGGGCAATCGCCCCATTGTTGTTTTTTACATTTTTTCCACATGTGATCCAAAAATCAAGCACTATTCATATTAGAAAACCTTATAAAAGGCGGACTGATTCATTGCTGTCAACAGAAATCTTGACAATATTCCGAAATGATGGAAAATAACTAAATATCTGTATGCAGTATTGGCAGATAGGATCCTCATGTTATTTTACATGTTTATTCATTTATTTTTATCTATATCAGTAAAAGTTATATTTTAGTACTCCGGATCTATTCTTTCTTTATTCTGATACTACGGAGAAGTGAATTTATAATTATCCAGGTGGGGGATATACAATACCACGAAAATTCATTGCAATATGTTGCCAGGGGGCATCAGGCACAGGCAGTGGTTGGAGCAGACCAGCTGGTCTGGAGTGAGCAACTTTATTTGCTGCGCATACAGTACAGGAGGAGACAAAGTCCATGACGTCTTTGGGCAGCGTGGGCCACCAGAACTGACGGACAATTAGGTCTCGGATCTTACGGGCACCCGCGTGACCTGCCAGCTTGGCACTGTGACCCCAGTGAAGGATTCTTCCTCTGTCTGCCAGACGTACAAAAGTCCCTCCCGGCGGAATGTCTCTAACTTGCAGAGGGTTAACAGAGAAGATGCAGGAAGAGTCAATAATATTCTGTGGGGACTCCAGTGTCCTCTGTCTCAAACGACCTAGACAAGGCATCAGCCCTCACATTGTTGTCAGCAGGTCGGTAGTGGAGTTCGAACTGGAACCGGACAAAGAACAGCGACCACCTGGCTTGACGAGGATTCAGCCGTTGAGCTGTCTGAAGATAGGTCAGGTTCTTGTGGTCCGTGAAGACCAGGGTAGGATAAGCGGTGCCTTATAGTAGGTGTTTCCACTCCTGCAGGGCCAGCTTGATGGCCAGTAACTCCCAATCCCCAATCGAGTAGTTGCGCTCTGCGGTAGAAAACAGCTTATAGTAGTAGCCACATACCACAGTTTTGCTTTTCAAACCTCTCTGGAACAAAAGTGCGCGAGCACCAATGGAGGAAACATCCACCTCTAACGAAAACTGTAGGGATACATCAGGATGATGAAGAATAGAGGCTGACGTGAAGGCCTTTTTTAAGGTTTGAATGCGGCTTCTGCTTCCGGAGTCCACACCTTGGCATTCATGCCCTTTTTGGTGAGGGTAAAGATGGGAGCGGTCAATGAAGAGAAGTTGGGAATGAACAGCCGGTAGAAGTTGGCGAATCCCAGGAAGCATTGTATGGCCCTTAAGCCTTGGGGGCGTGGCCATTCCAGGACAGCCTTTACCTTCTCAGGGTCCATTTTGAGGCCCTGATCAGAGATGATATAGCCCAGGAAGGGTAGAGACTTTCTTTCAAACACGCACTTCTCCAGTTTGGCATAAAGATGATTCTCCCTTAATCAAAGCAAAACCTGGCAGACATGACTCTGATGAGTTAGAGGATCTTGGGAAAAAAATCAAAATGTCACTGAGATACACCACAATACAGACATAGAGGAGATCACGGAAATTGTAATTGACAAATTCTTGAAATTCTGTCACTCTGACGAATCCGAATTCGATTGTAGGCCCCCCGCAGGTCTAGTTTAGAAAAAAAATGTGCCCCCCGTATGCGATCAAACAGTTCAGAAATCAAAGGCAATGGGTATCTGTTCTTCACCGTGATCTGGTTGAGACCCCGGTAGTCAATGCAGGGTCGGAGGGATCCATCTTTTTTCTTGACAAAGAAAAACCCGGCTCCGGCCGGGGATGAGGATTTACGTATGAAGCCCCTCTCCAGATTCTCCTTAATGTAGGCCGACATAGACTGGGTTTCAGGTAAGGAGAGAGGGTATACTCTACCGCGAGGAGGGGACGAATCAGGAACCAAGTCAATAGGACAATCATATGCTTGATGTGGTGGCAACATCTCTGCTTCCTTCTTGTCGAAGACATCTGAGAACAGAGAGTAACAAGGAGGCTACCCTGCCAATGACTGATGCGGAGGAGACTGAGGCGGATGGATATGCCCCAGGCAGCGGTTGAGACACTTGGGACCCCACTGGAGAACTTCTCCGGAGTTCCAATCCAGGACAGGGGCGTGTAGACGGAGCCAAGGCAAACCCAGCAGCACGGGGTTGACGGCCTTGGGCAGGACAAACAGGGAGATGAGCTCAGAGTGAAGGGCTCCCACTTGAAGCCTCAACGGCTTGGTCACAGACAAAATTGGGTCAGGCAGCGGTAGTCCATCTACCGAGGCAACAATCAATGGCCTTTCCAGCAGAACAGTGGGCAAATTAAGAAGATCCACAAGGTCTTGGCAGATGAAATTGGTTGCAGAGCCAGAGTCCAGGTAGGCAGAGACCGGATGGAGCCACTCGCCAGCAACGATGGTCACAGGAATGAACAGCTTGGAAGAGAGTTCTCTATTAAACGCTGTATCGCCCAGGGTTGTCTCTCCAACCAATACTAGGCGTTGTTTTTTTTGGCTTCTGGGGACACAGACGCACGACATGGCCAGCGAGGCCGCAATATAGACAGAGTCCCGAGGTGCGCCTGCGCTGTATCTCCTGAACTGACAGTTTAAGCCGATCCACCTGCATCGGGACCTTGGGTGGAGCAGTAGAAGAAGGCAAGAGGGGTTGCTGGAAGTTGGGCGCCAGTCTAGGAAGCCGTCTCTCTTGTCAAACTTCTTGAGATCTCTCTCTCAGCCTTATGTCCACTCGAGTAGCAAGTAGAATCAGGTTTTGTCCAAGGTAGATGGTAGATCCCGAGCAGCAAGTTTGCAAACTAAAATAGGAAATAAAAGGAGACACGGCGCCACATAGTGCAAAGTAAAAGCAGGATGGGGCAGAGGAGCAATCTTGTTTAAGAAAACGCTCACCTGGCCCAAGGACACAAAGGTAGTGGTAGTAATGAAGCTGCTGCTGCCAAGTCCAAATCACAACAAATGAGGTTTGTTGTCCCGAGAATATTTGTAAAAAAATATAAAAATAGGACCATCGGCGCTGCACGAAGAGACAGACAATTGGACGACTTAGATGAACATCATGGCAATATTTAATGGAAGGACTACGCGTTTCGACACCGAACTGGTGTCTTCATCAGGCCAGTACAGACTGTGCAGAAACATCATACATTTATATACATACTGGGAAGGAGAAAAGAACCGCCAAAAACACAGCAGGTCAAAGGTCAAGGGTCAGACACAATACAAAATTACCACATAACAAAAAAGGACAATAATGATAACTAAAAGTATGGTGTAATAACACCACATCAGACATAAAGATACATATGTTAATAAATAAAAACTAGAACAATAATGACATTGGCCGGAAAGCACAGTACGGCTCACCTTGCCGACTTTGTATGCGGCAAAACATTAGTGAAACATTACCTAAGTGGTCCCAGTGGTAACCACAGCGGTAAGTAGTTGATACTTAGCCAAATTGAGCATGGGTTATTGATAAAAGATGCACTAAAATCGCTAGATTTCAGTGCCGCTGAAGTGGCGTCCCCGGTTGCCTAGCAACCCAGACAGCACTAGAGCCGGAAGTACGTACCAAGAAGCGAGCTGAACCGCATACAGACTTAGAGGCAAATAACTGAATAGCGACGATCGAATGTGTAGGGAATCCATTACAACAGGTAAGCGGATTCACAGTGGGTTATAATAAAACATATTAAAATAAGGACATACACATACGTGTCCCTGGTTGCCAAGCAACCCGGCCGACGCAGAGAATCCTGACATAGCAAAAGGAGCACAGCTTGGTGCCGCATGTGACCCAGGGGAGATAAAGAACAAAATTCCTTATATATTGCTGACTATACTTCATAAAATGATGTAGTATATATGCACAAGCAATTAATAATAAAACGTATATACAAAATACATAAAAATACATAAGAAATATATATATAATATATAAAATACTCATGTTCATAAATTTAATTCCGTATATGTTATAATTACATGAGAGGTATAAAAATTGTATAAAAATTACATAAAAGCAGACCATGGTCTTGATGAAACTTGTGTCATACTTAAACATACATAAAGTTGATCATAATGTTTTTACCAACAGAAAACGGGAAAATAGTTGATCGTGGCCAGACCGCCACGATAATGGCCCGGAAAAACACAGTTCAGGAAACTACACTGAAAATGTCACATTCAAAAAAAAAGTAAGTAAATAACGATCCATGCTAAAAATATCAAATGGTTGTTGTTGTAATAAGGAGAAAAAAGCTGATATATTTACGATCCATGCTTAAAGTATCCAATAGGAAAAAGTGATAACTACTATATTTACATGGTAGAGCTGCTTATAGTAATACTGACCGGCAGCAATGGAAAAGAGTCTATATCAGTATGAGAGGAAGGATTCAATTTATTCCAGAGATGATTCGGTGAGATCATTTAACCCATTAGGATATAAAGTACCCAAATTTCTGGATATATAAATTGGGTACTTTATATCCTAATGGGTTAAATGATCTCACCGAATCATCTCTGGAATAAATTGAATCCTTCCTCTCATACTGATATAGACTCTTTTCCATTGCTGCCGGTCAGTATTACTATAAGCAGCTCTACCATGTAAATATAGTAGTTATCACTTTTTCCTATTGGATACTTTAAAGAGGCTCTGTCACCAGATTTTGCAACCCCTATCTGCTATTGCAGCAGATCGGCGCTGCAATGTAGATTACAGTAACGTTTTTATTTTTAAAAAACGAGCATTTTTGGCCAAGTTATGACCATTTTCGTATTTATGCAAATGAGGCTTGCAAAAGTACAAAAGGGCGTGTTGAAAAGTAAAAGTACAACTGGGCGTGTATTATGTGCGTACATCGGGGCGTTTTTACTTCTTTTACTAGCTGGGCGTTGTGTATAGAAGTATCATCCACTTCTCTCCAGAACGCCCAGCTTCTGGCAGTGCAGACACAGCCGTGTTCTCCAGAGATCACGCTGTGTCGTCACTCACAGGTCCTGCATCGTGTCAGACGAGCGAGGACACATCGACACCAGAGGCTACAGATGATTCTGCAGCAGAATCAGCGTTTGCAGGTAAGTCGATGTAGCTACTTACCTGCAAATGCTGATGCTGCTGCAGAATCAACTGTAGCCTCTGGTGCCGACACGATGCAGGACCTGTGAGTGACGTCACAGATCTGCACTGCCAGAAGCTGGGCGTTCTGAAGAGAAGTGGATGATACTTCTATACACAACGCCCAGCTAGTAAAAGTAGTAAACACGCCCCGATGTACGCACATAATACACGCCCAGTTGTACTTTTACTTTTCAACACGCCCAGTTGTACTTTTGCAAGCCTCATTTGCATAAATACGAAAATGATCATAACTTGGCCAAAAATGCTCGTTTTTTAAAAATAAAAACATTACTGTAATCTACATTGCAGCGCCTATCTGCTGCAATAGCAGATAGGGGTTGCACAATCTGGTGACAGAGCCTCTTTAAGCATGGATCGTAAATATATCAGCTTTTTCTCCTTATTACAACAACAACCATTTGATATTTTTAGCATGGATCGTTATTTACTTACTTTTTTTTTGAATGTGACATTTTCAGTGTAGTTTCCTGAACTGTGTTTTTCCGGGCCATTATCGTGGCGGTCTGGCCACGATCAACTATTTTCCCGTTTTCTGTTGGTAAAAACATTATGATCAACTTTATGTATGTTTAAGTATGACACAAGTTTCATCAAGACCATGGTCTGCTTTTATGTAATTTTTATACAATTTTTATACCTCTCATGTAATTATAACATATACGGAATTTAATTTATGAACATGTGTATTTTATATATTATATATATATTTCTTATGTATTTTTATGTATTTTGTATATACGTTTTATTATTAATTGCTTGTGCATATATACCACATCATTTTATGAAGTATAGTCAGCAATATATAAGGAATTTTGTTCTTTATCTCCCCTGGGTCACATGCGGCACCAAGCTGTGCTCCTTTTGCTATGTCAGGATTCTCTGCGTCGGCCGGGTTGCTTGGCAACCAGGGACGCGTATGTGTATGTCCTTATTTTAATATGTTTTATTATAACCCACTGTGAATCCCCTTACCTGTTGTAATGGATTCCCTACACATTCGATCGTCGCTATTCAGTTATTTGCCTCTAAGTCTGTATGCGGTTCAGCTCGCTTCTTGGTACGTACTTCCGGCTCTAGTGCTGTCTGGGTTGCTAGGCAACCGGGGACGCCACTTCAGCGGCACTGAAATCTAGCGATTTTAGTGCATCTTTTATCAATAACCCATGCTCAATTTGGCTAAGTATCAACTACTTACCGCTGTGGTTACCACTGGGACCACTTAGGTAATGTTTCACTAATGTTTCGCCGCATACAAAGTCGGCAAGGTGAGCCGTACTGTGCTTTCCGGCCAATGTCATTATTGTTCTAGTTTTTATTTATTAACATATGTATCTTTATGTCTGATGTGGTGTTATTACACCATACTTTTAGTTATCATTATTGTCCTTTTTTGTTATGTGGTAATTTTGTATTGTGTCTGACCCTTGACCTTTGACCTGCTGTGTTTTTGGCGGTTCTTTTCTCCTTCCCAGTATGTATATAAATGTATGATGTTTCTGCACAGTCTGTACTGGCCTGATGAAGACACCAGTTCGGTGTCGAAACGCGTAGTCCTTCCATTAAATATTGCCATGATGGTCATCTAAGTCGTCCAATTGTCTGTCTCTTCGTGCAGCGCCGATGGTCCTATTTTTATATTTTTTTACAAATGAGCAGCAAGTTTGTCCTTGATCTCGGATGATAGGCCATACCAGAAGGATGCGAAGGTTCAGCATAGCAGTGGCTGCCAACGAGATTCGTCCAGGCTCCTCGAACACCATACGGAATAACCGTACGAACCCCTGGAAGTCTTGTGTCTCGGGTCCCTGTCGTTCCCAGATTGGGTTCGCCCACGCCAGGGCCTTGCCGGCAAGTAATGAAATAATGAAGCCGATCCTGGCTCCGTCTGAAGGAAATGCTCTGGCATGCAGGATAAAGTGGATATGACACTGGTTAAGAAATCCCCTGCACGTACTTGCATCTCCATGGAATCGAGGCGGCAATGGCAGCGAGAACCGAGGATCAGAACCGGAGCTGCCAGGGGGTATAGCCGAAGGATCAATCGGAGGAGCTTGAACAGGAGCAGAGAAGGAAGCAGCTAGCGCCCGTAGCTGTTGTGCCATGGAGTCTACTGCCATAAGAAGTTGATCCTGTCATATTTGCAGTTCCTGCAGGTCCGCCTGCATGGCTTGGGAGGGTGACAGGCCCATGAATTTACCAGCGGGATCCATGGCCTGAGCGTACTGTCACGGCGCATGGTGTGGACCCACTGGGCCGTAGCGCGTAGCGGGATAGCAGCTGGCCAAACAGGTACAATACAAAGTCTATAGTCCGGAAAGGGTACCTTAGGCAATGTAGACAGTGGCGGTGATTCAGACTAAAGAAGAGGCTCCGGCAGTAGACAGACACCCGGCGGGTGTGACACAATGGATGCAGCGGAAGACACAACTGGACTCCAACTCTGGACGGCACAGAGGCACGGTAAGACTGGGTTCACACACCCTATTTACGGATGTAATTCGGCCGTTTTAACCTCGAATTACGTCCGAAAATTCGGCTCCAAAGCGTCGGCAAACATCTGCCCATTCATTTGAATGGGTTTTACGATGTACTGTGCCGACGGTCATTTTTTTTACGCGCCGCTGTCAAAAGACTACGCGTAAAAAAGACACCCGTGTCAAAGAAGTGCATGTCACTTCTTGGGATGTAATTGGAGCCATTTTCCATTGACTCCATAGCAAAAAAACAGCTCCAATGACGTCCGTAATGGACAATGCGAAAAACGCCTGCACATGCCATTACGTCTGAAATTCAGGAGCTGTTTTCTCCTGAAAACAGCTCCGTAATTTCAGGCGTATCGGACGTGCACGTGTGAACATACCCTAAGACAGGATACAGGATACAGGCAGCAGGAACAAGTAACACTGAAAATTGGAAAACACTAGGAGACCATTTGCAAGACAAACTTTAGGTACACAACAACGCTCAGGCAATGATCAAGAGGGCAGAGCCCTTTTTTATAGTCCAGCAGCATTCTGGGCTAATTGAAGATTTCCAGCAATTCTGCGTGCACTGGCCCTTTAAGGCCGTGCACGCGTGGGTGCCCTGCGAGAGACAGTCTCCGAACCAGGAAGTGAGTGCCGATGTCTCTCTGGAGGGAGAACTCATGCGTCCATGGCCGCGGCCGTCAGAGGGTAAGTCAGAACGACGGGCCGCGACCATAGACATTAAAATCATCATCCCCTTTATAATTTAATTCTAGTGATTCCCATTAGGATATTTCCCCCACAGTAACATACAGCAGGAAACAAACAAAATAAGACAAAAAAACAAAAAACACATACATCTCCCTCCCCCCCACACCCCTCCACGAATGAATACATCCAACCTCCTATTGCAACCAGCTTCCCCACAACTCTTCAAACTCTACCTATGTTTGCAAGGTAGTAGATTTTTTTCGTATTGTAGCATCCTCCTCACATATTTCCTCCAGCAATTTCCCGTAGGTGGATCCTGCTTGATCCATTTAAACATAATGGTCTTTCGCGCCCAATATGGCAGTTTCAATAAGACTTATTTCTTAATATCCCCTGTACCCTTAAATCCATCATAACCGAATATGCAAATAACCGGATCCCAGGGGATTTTAACCCCATATCGCTCTACAATTTCTTTAAAGAGGCTCTGTCACCAGATTTTGCAACCCCTATCTCCTATTGCAGCAGATCGGCGCTGCAATGTAGATAAGAGTAACGTTTTAAAAAAAAAAAAAACTAGCATTTTTGGCCAAGTTATGACCATTTTTATATTTATGCAAATGAGGCTTTCTAAAGTACAACTGGGCGTGTTTAAAGTAAAAGTACAACTGGGCGTGTATTATGTGCGTACATCTGGGCGTTTTTACTTCTTTTACTAGCTGGGCGTTATGAATGGGAGTGTATGATGCTGACGAATCAGCATCATCCACTTCTCTTCGTTAACACCCAGCTTCTGGCAGTGCACAGACACAGCATGTTCTCGAGAGATCACGCTGTGACGTCACTCACTTCCTGCCCCAGGTCCTGCATCGTGTCGGACGAGTGAGGACACATCGGCACCAGAGGCTACAGTTGATTCTGCAGCAGCATCAGCGTTTGCAGGTAAGTAGCTACATCGACTTACCTGCAAACGCCGATGCTGCTGCAGAATCAAATGTAGCCTCTGGTGCCGATGTGTCCTCGCTCGTCCGACACGATGCAGGACCTGGGGCAGGAAGTGAGTGACGTCACAGCGTGATCTCTCGAGAACACGCTGTGTCTGTGCACTGCCAAAAGCTGAGTGTTAACGAAGAGAAGTGGATGATGCTGATTCGTCAGCATCATACACTCCCATTCACAGCGCCCAGCTAGTAAAAGAAGTAAAAACGCCCAGATGTACGCACATAATACACGCCCAGTTGTACTTTTACTTTAAACACGCCCAGTTGTACTTTAGAAAGCCTCATTTGCATAAATATAAAAATGGTCATAACTTGGCCAAAAATACTCGTTTTTTTAAAAAAAAAAACGTTACTCTTATCTACATTGCAGCGCCGATCTGCTGCAATAGGAGATAGGGGTTGCAAAATCTGGTGACAGAGCCTCTTTAAGGATATACTCCAAGAATCTCTTTATTTAGAGACATGACCACAACATATGGATTACGTCTGCCTCTTCCCCTGCACATTTAGGACAGTTTGCTTTCCGATCTTTAAACATTTTAGCCGACCTATATGGTGAATAATGCGCCCTATTAACAATGAGGAGTTGTGTGACCCTAAGCTGAGGTCCATGAGATCGTTGAGTAATATTTCCAAGTATTCTCTTCTATTGGAGCTCTTCTATCTCCCCCATGTCTTGTATCCATCTCACCTGAGCAGGGATTACAGTAGTTCGACTCTTTTTATCACTTATTACTTTATATATGTTTGAGAGTCTCCCTTTCCTACCACATTACTCTATTCCCAACATCAAGGTTACTAATGGGTTCTCCTCCAACTCCTCGGTCATTTCCCTCCATTTATGACCAAGTGCAGGTCTGAGCTGTAGAAAACCATAATCTATCTTTCTCCTCGAGTCCATATTCCCTAGTTAGCTCATGGAACAATTTTAGTCCTCCTTTTTTTAAGGATCTGTCCTAATTTATATATCCCCTTCTGCTTCCAAAACGTATACTCATTAGAGCTTCCAGTCTCTTAGCTACCACTTTCCATACCATAGTGTACATGTACAAAGTGGGAAACTCAACCCTGTATCTTTTCCCCATTCCAGAATTTCAAGCGTGTTATAATTCTGCCAGTATGGGAATCTATATCCTAGGGCCCTAACCCAAACATTATACATTTTTGTATAAATAATCTTATTAACTTGCACAGAGAAAAACAGTCTCTCATTGCTGGAATTGCCAAACCACCCCTATCAACTGGTTTCCTCAGCTGTTCAAGTTTTATTCTAGGACGTTTCCCCCTCCAAACCATCTCTGAGAACAAACTATCAAAAGGTTTGTAGTGCCCCACAGCCCACTGGTTGGTAGTGCCACACAGCCCTCTGGTTGGTAGTGCCACACAGCCCACAGCCCCCTTGTAGGTAGTGCAAGGACTACGAAATTACCCTGATAGCTGGCGGGCAATAGACATTTAAAAAAGGACAACTGTGCAGGAGCACCCAAAATACCCAGCTTTCCCGGCTATCAAGTAAATGTGTGGAAATAAACTAAGATATAACTTTTATTTAGTCTAGCTAAAGGATTAATCCTTTTTTGTAGGTAGTGCCACACAGCCCACAGCCCCCTTGTAGATAGCAACCCCCTCCTTCCAGTATAGATAGCGCCACTGTAGCTCCC
This sequence comes from Rhinoderma darwinii, assembly GCF_050947455.1. NCBI lineage: Eukaryota > Metazoa > Chordata > Amphibia > Anura > Rhinodermatidae > Rhinoderma > Rhinoderma darwinii. The sequence continues at coordinate 118,765,484 of NC_134692.1, forward strand.
GGAAGCAGCGGAATCCCCATGTGGCCGGGGATTCTGCTCCTGGAGCGCTGCTTGATGTCTCTGTCCATATGTGGTCAGTGACATCAGGGGAAACTCCTGAAGCGGAATCCCCGTCCACAGATTTGCCGACGCTGTGACCAGGGATTCCACTCCAGGAGAAGCTCCTGTCGTCTGTGTCCATGACGTCATTGGCTTCTCCTGGAGTGGAATCCCCGGTCATAGCATCTGCAACTCTGTGACCGGGGATTCCGCTTCAGGAGTTTCCCCTGATGTCACTGTCCATATATGGACACAGACATCAAGCAGTGCTCTAGGAGCAGAATCCCCGGCCACGTGGGGATTCCGCTCCATCAGGGAGCTACAGTGGTGCTAGTAGATATCAGAGCAGGGAGATACCTCCCTGCTCTGCTATAGTGCAGTCGCTGCTACCGCTTTAGCAGCCGCAGCAGCTGCTAGCAGCGCCACCGCCCTCATGCCCGGTGTCGCCGCTAGCAGCCGCTATGGCTGCTACAGCGGTAGCGACGGCCACTAAGTGAAGAAGCGCCTGGGCGCAAAGGCGACTGCCTAAGGCCGGCCCTGGGTGCAGTTAGTGAGCGGCACCTGACCTGCTGGTAGTTGCAACGGCGCGGGGATACACACACCTGCTGGCGCCTCTCTTGCAGTGTGGCAGCTGGTGCCCTGTGCGACCGCACTGGTCGAACGTATCTAAGGCCGGCCATGCTCCTACACCACCCCAAGTACCAGACTTTACTGCCACTGCAGGGACCCAAGTACAGACAGCAGGGCTGTCAGAAATATAATTTTTCCAGCTGTTCTTTTCTGACAGCCTTGTTGAAATAATTGCTGAACAGACAAATCTTTGTGCTCGACAATTTATTGCTGCGAGCCCCAGTTCTTTTTATGCCAGGCCATACAGGTGGCATCCCACCAACACAGCAGAAATGCTGCAATACTGGGGATTGGTCCTGAATATAGGCCTAACTAAGAAAGCATCGGTGAGGGTCTATTGGTCCACTGATATGCTTTACCACTGCCTCTTATACCGCACCACAATGCCCAGGGCTCGTTTTGAGGCAATTCAAAAATGTATACACTACAATGATGATTCCCAGTGCTCCCAATTTCAACCGACACTTTAAAATTAGACCCCTTATATCTTATTTGGCCCAAAAATGTTCCTCTTCATATACTCCTAGAAGATAAATTGCCATTTATGAGTCCTTGGTGCATTTCAAGTGGGGGGTGAAACTGAGGCAGTATTTGCCCAAGCGTGCCAGGTATGGCATTAAAATCGGACTACATGCATACTTTTAAAATTTATGAGGGAAGGGACTGTCACGTTGAGCCCCCAAACTGTTACATTGGTTGAAAAAAGATACAGGTCCATCAAGTTCAACCACTCTCAATAAATTACCCCTCATTCCTTCATTGATTAATTATAACCCTCAATACCATTTGTCAGTAAATAAGCATCCAGCCTTTTTCTAAATGCTGACATAGTATCTGCCATCACTACCGCTTGGGCTAGAGCATTCCATAGCTTCACCACTCTAAAGAACCCTCTCCTATATCGATGTCTGAAACGTCTGTCTTCCACATGCAATGGGTGTCCCCTGGTCCTTTGTAGAGTCCTTGGAAACAACAGATCATGTGGTAGTTCTCTGTATTGACCAAATCTATATTTATACATGTTAATAAGCCCCTCTAAGCAATGTTCCCTCTTAGTCTTGGCAGCTCCTGAGCGGGGCAGTTAGGGAGCAGGGCAAGTCTCCAGCAATGGTGGGCGATCTGATGACCAAAAGTAATACCCCCAGTAAACGCTAACATAGCAACTAAATAAGAGAATAATAAAATGTATTTTAAATTCGTTTTAATTACTTTTTTAAATACTATAATATTACAAGCACACTTGTAAAATAGAGTTATAAACACCAATTATAGGCATCAATGAAAGAAATACCTCTATTACACTACTGTCCCTGTAGATAGCACCACACAGACCTCCCTGTAGATAGTGCCACGCAGACCTCCTCCGTAGATACTGCCACACAGACCCTTCTGTAGATACTGCCACGCAGATGCCCATTTAATGAAGGTTGGAGGCTGATTCGAACAAACCTGTCCGGAGGAATGGTAATTTAAAATCCATGGAGTAGCTGAATCGGATGATGTTCAACACCCAAGGGTCTGAGATGGAGGAAATCCAAGCCTCTTGGAAGTGCGACAGGCAACCCCCTACAGGAATGTTCTCTGACACTGGAGGAAGGAACAGAGAAAGCCTGGCATGAGAAATTAGACCTTCTCTGTCTATTGGCCCCACTAGCATGCCTAGCCGCTCTCTGAAAACTAAAGAAGCAAAACATTTTTTATAACTCAATTCCACACAATAGGACTCAATGACCAGAGAAGAAGAACACCTCTGCACTGGCTTAGGCTTCGTTCACATCTGCGCCAGGGCTCTGTTGTGACGTTCCGTCTGAGCTTTCTGTCCCACCTCTAGGACCCGCACCTATCTCTAGAACGGGGCCCCCTAAACCCAGTTCTATTGGGGTCTGGAGTCTGTAGTATTGTAGGGCTCTGGTCTGGAGTCTATCGAAATGTAATAGTCTGAGGTCTGAAGTAATTTAGGGGTCTGGCCTGGGGTCTGAAATAATGTAGGTGTCTGTTCTGAGGACTGAATTAATTTAGGCCTCTGGTCTGGAGTCTAAAGTAATTTGGGGGTCTGGGGTCTAAAGTAGTTATGGGGTTTGGGGTTCTAAATTAATTTATGAATTTGGTGTTTGAATTTATTTCTGTTCTGGGGTCTGAATTTGTGTTGCAACAGAGGTTGGGGATGTACTATAGAAGCGAGGGTCTAAAGATCTTTGGGCAACAAATTCCTCAGATATCATAAGTCATTATAGTGGTCTTGGTCAGCCCGAGAATAAAAGGAAATTGAACAACTCCAGAGTCCCTATCCTGTGTAACGTCTACAGCCACAGACCGTCATGCTTACCTGCCCCCCCAACGGCCGCGGCCATGGACAAGTAAGTGTCGGGCGGCATCTCCCTCCTGAGAAACGCCAGCACTCACTTCCCCGTAGAGTGCCCGTGCCAGGCCTTAAAGGGCCAGTGCACACACATGAGGAAAATCTGTAATTAGCCCATGATCACGCTGGACTATAAAAAGGGCTCTGCCCTTTCATTCATTGCCTGAGCGTTGTTGTGTTTACCCATGTTAGTCTTAGCAAATGGTCCCTTAGTGTTATCCTGTTCTCGTTGTTCCCATGCCCTGCTACCTGTATCCTATAACCCGTGCTATATCTATCCTGCGACTTAACCTGTTGGAGTCGTGTTGTGCCACCGGTCACGCCTGCTGATATACACCACGTCTGGTGTCTACAAGTTCATCCATGCCAAGCCTCCATTACTGTCTGGACTATTAAAGGTAATCTTGTACTAGGACTGTTGTTTGGCCAGCTGCAAATCCGTTACGTTTTGTTTGTGGAACAAACACATTTTTAGACAATTCCTGCATTTCAATCCTGACTCTTCCTTTGATAGGTCTCATAACTTTCAGAAGCATTTCCCTATATCTATGTAATAATCCAGAATGTGTAATAAACCAGCAAGTAGGGCCATTCTTCATCAATGGAAACCTCAAGGCCAGGGGATATCTGAAATTGCTACATGATGATGTGTTTCCCTCTTTATGCACTGAAGCTGGCACGTTCCCTGAGTTTTTCCAGCAAGATGGTGCACCACCACATTATGGGTGTCAGGTCCGAGAATTCCTAGATGAACAGTTTCCTGGAAAGTGGATTGGTCGTCGTGGGCCAGTTGAATGGCCCCCTAGGTCTCCCGATCTGACCCCCTTAGACTTTTATCTTTGGTGTCATCTGAAGGCCATTGTCTATGCTGTGAAGATACGAGATGTGCAGCAACTGAAACTACGGATACTGGAAGCCTGTGCTAGCATTTCTTCTGCAGTGTTGCTATCAGTGTGTGAAGAGTGGGAGAAGAGGGTTGCATTGACAATCCAACACAATGGGCAGCACTTTGAACACATTTTATAAGTGGTCAGAAACTTGTAAATAACTAATGAAAGAATAAAGTAACGTTAAAACCAAGCACACCATTGTTTTTCTTGTGAAATTCTCGATAAGTTTGATGTGTCACATGACCCTCTTCCCATTGAAAAAACTAAAGTTGGATACAAAATGGCCGACTTCAAAATGGCCGCCATGGTCAACACCCAGCTTGAAAAGTTCCCCCCTCCCATATACTAATGTGCCACAAACAGGAAGTTAATATCACCAACCATTCCCATTTTATTTAGGTGTATCCATATAAATGGCCCACCCTGGTATGGTGGTGTGGCCTAGTGGGTCCACATACGCACGGATTGTGACATCCTGTGAATAGGAAATACGTTTTGTTTGTGGAACAAACACATTTTCAGACTATTCCTGCATTTCAATCCTGACTCTTCCTTTGATAGGTTTCATAACTTTCAGAAGCATTTCCCTATAGCCATCTAATAATCCAGAATGTGTAATAAACCAGCAAGTAAAGACAGTATAATATAATAATGTGCTACTTATATATGTTTTTATTAAAATAGCATGATTACATTTTTTCCATAAAGTTGGCATACTTGTAAAAGTATTAAAAGCAGTCAAGAACATGATGGTCTTGAAATTCATCCTTTCATCTTAAGATGGTATATAACTGCAGTCTCTTTAGTTGGTATAATGAAGATGAAGGTTATTAAAGATTGGCAAGCGTTGTTTTGGATTTATGTTGGTAGTTGCTATTGGTGGTAGGTAAAACTCATCATAGCACTGTGACTCAGCCGAGCCACAGGCAGCAACATTTGTCATTTTTTGTAAGACTATTTGACAAAGACTCCGGGTCTCGTTTAGCGACATTTGTCATTTGTTGTGATGTTATTTGACAAAGACTCCGGGTCTCGTTTGGCACTGTGACTCAGCCGAGCCACAGGCACCATTATTTGTTGCAACATAAATGCTCTGTTTGGAATACAGTCCTGCAGTCCAAAGATTTTTCAAGTCCAAGTTGGCACTGTGACTCAGCCGAGCCACAGGCAGATACATTTGTCCTACCTTGTGAGGTTATTTCACAAGGACTCCAGGGATTTGGATCTGTTGTCCAAATATTAGTGTCAAGTCCAGGTTGGCACTGTGACTCAGCCGAGCCACAGGCACAGAAAAAATGTCCTTTGAGGAAGACCTAAGTTTGCTGGTAGTCTTTTCTCCAAAGAGATTTGTGCAAATTCCTTGGGATGCTTTTCTGAGGAAGAAGTCAGTGAAAGCTCCATATAAATGAGTCTGAGTTTGGTCTCGTTTTCTTCCTCAATGCAATCTTAGGAATTGCAGACACTCTAGGTCCAGTTTCCTCAATGTCGGTGTAGTATCTATAATGTTTCAACCACTGGAATCAGTAACAGGGTAGGTAATGGCAGCTTTGTAATCTTGACTACCACTAGCAACTTGCTTGGTATCCTGCCATTTGCATACATGTGGACTTTATGTTGTCTGGTGTCCTTGATTCTGCATGCGGAGAATCCATTTTTGGTTGTTTGGAAACATTATAGTTTTGTCTTGAGCAAAGCAGAGCCCTGCTGCTCATTATGGTGAAAGTCTTTAGAGCTCCAAAATATTGATGCTTTTCTTTAGTTCATATCTGTGTTTGTGTGGTGATTTAGGCAAGGGTCATTTGTTTCCTAGAACCAGTGCAGCCATGGACAATCCAAGATGTAATGTTCTGGTCTTGAGGCATGGTATAAATAAATGTCCAAATGCTTCATCCTGTTGTTGAGATAAAACAAAGTAATAAGATTGATGAGGTAGGAATACATTATCAGATCATTCACACGTAATACTGTTCTGCTTTACAATACTAGATGGTTAATTACAAGAGAAGTTACAGATTGTGAACTATCAACGTCACCTATGAGCCTCATTCATCAAAACTGTCTAAGATGTAGTCTGGCCTTATTGCCCAGATTACCAATCAGTGCTCAGATTTGATATCTTTAAATCTATGCAATTTATGTATTTTATTAAATAAAACATATTTGATAGATGGAAAAAAAACTTCCATCAGTCAGTAAAGACATTTTCACCCACTAACAATCACCGTCTTTGTGTTCAACTACTTCCACTAAAAAACGTATTAGATTAGGTTGAGGGATTTGCGATTATTGATTAGGTTCAGTGTGTGTTCACACGTGGCTGTCAATTTGTGTTTGTGCCGCAAATTTTGCAAAATTATGAAAAAATAACGTGTTTTTGCAGCAACTTCTTTAAAATGGGGGTAAAATTGGACACACCCTTAGAGTTTGTATAGGGGAAAGAAAAATGATGTACCTATATAATTTTGTACCTATATAATCCCTAAATTAACTTGCATGAAAAAATTGGTTGGCGCATTCCTGCTGTTTTGGCGTTTTTTTAACACACGCACCTGTGGACATAGACATGTGTGGTATGTTTGAACTCCTCACATCTTACAGTTTTTGCAGAGTACAGTACAGTGCAAAGTTAAATTTTATTGCATGCTTATAATCACTCTGATGCAAAGTTGCATGAAGGTGATTGGTTGTATACATTATATTTTTGTTCATGGTATGCAATGCGCTTTCAAAAATTTTTTAGATTTTGGTATCATATAAGTTGCTTGCTGTGTACGGTATACATTTATAACACATATGTGGATGACAGCCAAATATTGCATGACTTCTGTTTCAGCATTTTTTAGAGCACAACCTTTTTTGAAGATTAAGGGTATGTTCACACGGCCAAATTTCAGACGTATACGAGGCGTATTTTGCCTCGTTTTACGTCTGGAAATACGTCTCAAATACGTCGTCAAACATCTGCCCATTACTTTCTATGGGTATAACGCTGTATTGTCCACACGACGCGTAATTTTACACGTCGTACGGCAATTACGACGAGTAAAATTACGCCTCGTAAAAAGAAGTGCAGGACACTTCTTTGGACGTTTTTGGAGCTGTTTTCTCATAGACTCCAATGAAAACAGCTCCAAAAACGGACGTAAAAAACGCTGTGAAAACGGGGTGAAAACGCCGCGAAAAATGCGAGTTGGTCAAAAAACGTCTGAAAAGCAGGGTCTGTTTTCCCTTGAAAACAGCTCTGGATTTTCAGACGTTTTTGTTGACTACGTGTGAACATACCCAGATATGGCTGTAGACAGCACGTCAAGACAATTGCCATAGTCAGGCTATCTGCTTTCAGGCAATGTATAGGGTTTGGGGTGTATTAACTTTTCAAGGTGTTACATCCCTGTAATTTATAGGTTGTTGTTTTTTTTTACATTTCCAGATGAAAACCATATTGTTGGTTTCTTCAGTTCTGGTGATTTTATTAAGATATGTCCAGGTAGACATAGGCCTAAATGCTATTTTTGAACTCTGCGCATCTTGAACTCTTATTTTTAAGACGTGTGGTGCATCTAATTTTCTGTTTGGGTCACACCTTTAGCTACAAATATAAATTTTATGCATTTTTGACACAAAATTTCACGACGGTGCCTGTGTGCATAAAGTTCAGGAAAGCAGTTTGACAATGTGCCAGGTGTCCTCTTTTACAAAATATATAGGCCTAAGGGTTTAGTATGAGACTTTATTTTGCAAGTTAGGTTTTATTTATACATGTCAAAAGTGTGAAAATTTTAGATTACTAGAAGCAAAATGTCCAAAAACCCGGGCTGCAAAAGGGTTAATCTTCCTGCACCCTGGACCAATAGCAGATATTCACTTGTTAATAAGCATTAGGAACTCTAGTATTAACCCCTTCCCGACATTTGATTTATCCATACGCCAATATCGGGTAGGGGAAGTATGGAGCGGTTCCACGGAATGAACCCACTCCATACGATGCCGGTGTTGGCTGTATGTTACAGCCGACACTTCAGAGTAACGAGCTGCATCGCGCTCGAGCGCGATCCCGTTCATTTAACGCGTTAAATGGTGCGGTCAATACCGACCGCAGCATTTGAATCGTTAGAAAGAGGGAGGCGACCCCATCTAACAGCTCATCGCGCCCCCACCCCCGCAACGCAAATGAGTAGGGGCGACAGTTTCTATGGCTGCCTGGGGGCCTAATCAAGGCCACCAGGTCTGCCATCTTTGTGCTCCTATTAAGCGCCAGAATCTCTAGTTTTTGGTCACCTCATCTCCAACAAATTATAAAATAAAAAGTGATCAAAACGTCGCATGTACACAAAAATGGTATTTTTAAAAACGACAGCTTGTCGCGCAAAAAATAAGCCCTCATACCACTTAATCGACGAAAAAATAAAAAAGTTATGGCTCTCGGAATTTGGCGACACAAAATACATTTTCTTTTTTACACTTAGGTTTTTACTTGTAAAAGCAGTAAAATATAAAAAAAACTATATATATTTGGTATCGCCGTGATTGTATTGACCCACAGAATAAACTTAATATGTTGTTTTAATTGCACAGTGAATTCCGTAAAAACGACGCGCAAAAAACAATGGAGGAATCGCTATTTTTTCCTTTTCTACCCCACAAATAATTTTTTTTCCATTTCTTAGTACATTATATGGCACAATAAATG